>NC_054059.1:38600624-38753465 GCF_017639655.2 Falco naumanni | reverse complement strand
TCTCCACGCACCCAGAGCTGTTTTTGCTTATTGTTTCTCAACCTCAATTGATTGAACCCAAAATAAAATTGTTTTAATTGTCATCATTTATAACACACCTCAAGCTTCAGATGCCCACACCTGCTCTGTAGAAGATGACATTAGCCCTTCAGCTATTCCCACACCACAAATCCAAATGATGACAAACTCTTCAGCACAGTTATCAGTACTGACCTATGAGATAGTAAAACTTGATGCAACCTTAAAACAAGCCCAATTCAAACCAGTAAGAGAAAGGCTGTTCACCTTGTCACATCTTTTCATTCACTTTTACATCCACAGTAAGATCTTGCATGAGATGCATCAGTTCTGGATATCAAGCCACATTTATTTGGCATTGTGCTTGACCGCTTCAGTTTTTGTTGGTTATGGGATTCAGATGTTTAAAGGATTTGATCACTTCGCTCTTTACAGAGGCAACCTAACTACACACTGCAAACTGACACCACTATTCAGATCTCTAACCTATATTAATCTCTCATTCACTGAAGATTGTCACCTGTGGCAATGTATTTGAAAGAAAAGGGACACCTGGCCTATCAAAAGTCACTCTTGCTTTAGCAGCTTCATGTGATTAAAAGTTTTATGCTCAGCAAGGCCACACAGTTGTGTGAGAAAGACACCTGGAACAAAGAAAACAGACTCTGGCTGTTAAGCAGGCAGAAGAGCTGAGCTGGGAACTGATGACCACAAGAATGTCAACAATTTTAATGATGGGACTAACCACTTGTATGCTTTTAACCAATTAGTATCTATATAGCAGCATGTGAACAGCGTATGTAACCAATAGAATTAAGGTGTGATGTGTGTATGAATATTAACATTGAATATAAATTTACAGAAACTTAAGTGACTTCAACTAGGATCATATTGATATGTCGTTGAGTCCGTGATTCTGCTCCTGCAGTCACCCACAGAAATGTGTCAATATCTGCAACAAGATTGCTTCTTGTACACCATTTCCAGAAGGAGAAACCTCTTCCTGTGAAACTAGAGGCACGTTGTGGAGTTTCGGGGTCACCTTCCCCACACAAGTGTGAGGAAACCATATGCCAGATTAGAAAAACTGACATCAGGAAGTTCAAGATTATAATGTAATTAGACACAGAAGTAATCCCAGACACACATCATATTCTCCTACCCTGACAGATCTTTGGACTTCATTCTCAGAGTTAGATGTGCTCTGTGCATCCAGTGCAGGACTACAGCAAGCCCATCAAATTTAAAGGAAACGGGTACTCCTGCAGTTTTCCCCCCAGGAGTTCAAAGCATTACACGTATCAGGCCTAGCTATTCAGATTTGGCATGATCTTCTCCAAGTATTTGGTTGCTAACAGTGCAGGAAATCATTTCAGCATCTGTGGAGAACCTAGATGGCTGCTTGAGAAGGAACCTTCAAGCACCTTTCTATGTGAATCAACCTAGCTAGCACACCACCCCTGCTGGGATGGAGCTCTGACCTTGCTTGGCACCCACAGGGACAAGGGACCAAGGCTACTGCTGACAAGCAGGACAGACCAAAGGAGGCTGCCCTAGGGAAACTTCCCTCTGGATGGACTCCATCATCCCCACCTCCACAACCTCTGCGGTGCTGCTGCAGGCCAGGCTTTAGACAGACTTCACCTCTGAGGCTCGTTTTGTCAGGTGCAGTCAGGAATGCTAATCATCACCTTGCTCTAGCTTTGATTTTAGGAACAGATGTTAACCCTCCTCCTCCTTTTACTTCTAAGGAGCCTCCCAAAATGACTTGAAAGAAGATGGAGAGACCAAGCACTTCAAAACCATCTTTTTTAGCTAAAAGCATAAATAAGCATGTGTATATATATATATCTGTATCTATCTCCTGCCCCTTACCATTCCTTCCATACTCAGCTGGGCAGAGCACTCAAGAGTCGCTTTTGAGACCACAGCTGCAGCACTTCAGGCAGGATGCTCTGCACCTTTAGCTACCAGTGCTATAGTCCATAACGCAGCCCTCAAGCACGCTATGGAATGTGGAGGCTCAGGCACACTTCTCCTGTGTAAGTCAGAACCAGTTTTCTGATGACAGACGCTCAGAGAAGGTTCACTCACATAAGACACCACTTTTGCAGTTTAATTCCTTAGAGAAGGGTGACTCACAACCTTTAGTCCCCTTAAAAAAGGGATTAATCTAGCAAATTGTGTTAAAAGCTGCCATAATATATACAAGTAGTCTCTCTCAAGACTATTTATCATAATAAAAGACCTCTTGTAGGAAAACACAGGGGATTATGTAAATTAGACATGCGTCCTTATTAGCACATACCAGGAAGCAATCCCCTCAAATAACAGTCTCACATGTGAAAGTATATTATTTTTTTCATATCTGTACTGTATTGCTCATTGTTCTGTTTGCAAGATTTTCTTCCATAACATAAGGGGTATTACTAAATATATTACTAATACCTTCTCACCACAGTTGAAAATTGAGAAATGGACCAAGGTAGAAAGTTTCAGATTGGTAAATGTTAAGAAACCCCCAGTTCCCAGCTACTGGAGGTGAGAACTGTGGTTACTATAGTGTATAAAAGGATCAGGCTATTTATTCAAGTGCCTGAATATATGAATAAATATGCTTAAACACCACACTTAAAACCCAGGACACCACAAATAACACAAGACATCAAGGAAAGGGATAGACTGTACTTCAATCATCTATCATACATGTGATTACCAATTAGTCACACTATGCTTTCCCTCTGATTTAAAGAACGAAGTCAAAATTTCTTAGTGACTAAGTATCCTTTATTGGCAGCGCTGGATGCACGGGGGGAATCTTTCTGCCTAACGTGCATGTCTAAAGTAATTAACTATCTTATACTTATACCATAAAACAATGACTATTCAATTAATGCCTATACATAGTCATTACCTATACCCTCCTAATCTCACTTCATATGTTAATTAGCTTATCAGTCTTTTGTGCTTGTGCAAATTCTTCCAAGAATTGTGGGCAGTGGTCTTTGGGAGGAAGGCCATAGGTCTTCCTCAAGGTGTACTTTTCACCTTTTGCCAGAACATGCTGAGTTGGGTGAGTTACCAGTTTCAATCAGCTCTTGCTGTCTGCCTTTCCTCCTTGGGTGTGCTTTAGCTTAGGATGTCCACAGATAACAGGATGTCCACAGCCTCACAGGATGGTGGCAGACACAATACACAGGGGTTGTCATGTATCTTATAATCATTACATTTTAACTACAAAATTCATTCTATCCTAGAGTGAGTTCATACAATATCACCTCCCCTTATCTTTATGTTTGCGAACAGAAAGAACCCTAGGCTGGACTAAACAAACCTGGTAATCACTGACTTCACACAAACATACCAATTAAAAGAGGGGAGAAAGCTATGAAATAAAGACAAAAATAGCAATCAGGAAATCCAAGCCCACTTTTAATGAAACTGGTCTAAACAAGGTCAGAATTTGTCATTTCCTAAGCCACTCACTCATATCCAGAATAAAAATGTTAAGACTTAAGGTTTGAACTTCATATAATTACGAAACATTTGATTATGATCCCTACACTTCAAGTGACTTAGATATGCAAGAAATTCTGCATAGATGCTGGATCAAAGTTTTGAACAGCCGGGAACTTGCTATTAGCTTCACATAGGCAATACGGTACAAAAACCCACCTGCAATCCTAGACATCAGAACTTTATATTCAGCCCCACACTCTCCTGATGTGCATGCAGTCCTTTATACAACATTATTTTTCTGGCCACCTGTCAGAAATGACTGACCAAGTAAGACAAAATATCTGCTAATTTTTAGGCTTTCAGGTGTTTGAGAGGTAGCTGGCCTTCCTGGACTCCCAAAATATATTTAGAGCAGCCAGAACAATAACAAAACCTACACACCACACATTTTACACACCACTGTAAATTTCAACATAATTTGTGTGAAACCCTAAGTGTAATAAACATGCACGTGTACTGATCAGGTATCCTATAAACTTGCAGAAGTTCTGGGCTTGACTCATTTGCTCAAATGCAGCCAGACTAGTTTATTACCCAAATTACCCAAAGCTCCCTTTCTAGTCAACAGGGAAAAACAGTCAGGTCTTGGATAAAATAAATTGCACTCTGAAGCACATAACTACTTTGGAAAAGAAAATTAATTCTTGACATCTACAATGACAACATGATAATTCTTCTTTGTCTAACCATATTAATTTGAGATTTTATTTTATTTTTTTTTTGAAGTCACAGATGGTAGAGCTACCTTCTGATTTTGCCCATCAAATCTTTGGAGAAAAGCAGTCAAAGGAAGGCTTTCTCTTCCAGAACAGCAGCAGTGCTTGTCTTGCTTCTTTATCACATCACTTATTCTTTGGAGAAAGCTATGCATAAACCTTGAAAGCAGCAGGAAAGGAGAGAAGCATATTCAAAGGAAGAATTCTTATTTCAACGCAAACCCCCTACATTCTTGTGAGAGAACAAACCTCAGAGTGAGCATGAAAACTAGAGTAACCTAGGGAGAAAGATGGAAAACAATTGACTTTCAGCTCATTGTAATGAAGGAGGGAAAAAAATGGGGTTTTGCACCCTAAAGGTGTAACCACCTATGCATAACATGTAGTTTGTTTCCACTTTAAAAGATACAGCTCTCTAGGAGGCACAATACTCATCACAGAAACAATTTATTCTTGCTTCTAGGGACAGCCAAGTGACTCATCTCTCCTGATGACACAAATTGCTCATAGCCAGCACACTCCCTTGGGCACTGACTGCCATTATGGAATAAGTCAATTTTCACGAGGGAAGAGTTTTCCCCAAATGAACTTATTTGTCTTAAATAACAACCCTCGTTCAAAATCAAGCAGCTCAATTCTGTGACTTCTTTTACATCTTGCATATACTTTGTCAGATTTTTTCCCATTTCAGCATGACATTTGCTTAAGTAGCAACTGCTACAGTTGAGTCTGCAAAGTTTATTTCAAAAGCTTCTGAACATATATATTACTATGCATCCAAGTGCCTATGTTGCAGAATGGATGAAAGAGAACGGCCACGGTACTATGGAAGGACTGTGTGATACGACTTTTTGACATAAGTCTGGCTTAGGTCTGAGTGAACCAAACTAGGCCGCAGAGAGAAAAAAAAACACTAAGAAGCTCAGCTGCAGTGGAAAGTTACCAGGATTGCGAAAGAGAGAAGAGAGATAAGATTGTGCTGACCTTGTACAAAAACAGAAAAAAAACTTTAAGGGAGTAAGCGTGAAGAACAAGGTGTAACCCGAACCCACTGTAACCGCCCGCTGTAACCGCAAATAGGAGAACGTATAAAAATGTAATCCTTTAGAGCTTAGCCAATTAGCAGATGATTTGTAGGCATAAAATTAACTGGAACTGTATATAAGACATAATCGCGCCGTAATAAATTGAAGCTTGCTTTATCACTCACACTGAGTCGGCCGCTTGCTTCCCCTCGCTCGTCGCATGCCTACCTGAGTAAATCGGAGCTGGCTGTTTGGGTATTTACTTAGGAAAAAAACCTGGTTGGTTAGGTGTTCTACAGATGAACATTGCAAGTTTACAAAAAAAATCCACCACACCACACCCACCCCTCACGCATTGTCCCCAAACTCTGCAGGCTGCAGCGCCCCACTGTGTCAGTACTTCTTGGAGCAACAGGAACAGAAGTGAGATCACTGCCACAGCAAAGTCCTGATTCAATAAAGGCTCAAGAAGGTCACGGCCAACATGTGCGAGAGTCACATTTCAGTGGGAGCAAGCATCAGCTGTTCTCTCTGGTAAGGAAAGCTCTGCCACCAGTTGTAATTATCGGCTACCTTCTCTATCAGCTAAAAACCTATCACCTCCTCACTTACAGTCCAATAGATATAGAGCCAGAGTTAATTTTTGGTTCTTGAAGACCAAGGTTTCTGAAAAACATGTTCTGTCACTTTTTGGCCATCGAGAGAGTAGTTTCAGTGCAGGTTGCCACTCACCATAGGTCATCAGCATCTTTGCAATGGCTGCAGAAAGAAACCCTGCACAAGGTTCACAGACATTTTCTGAAGTTGATTTTTTTTTTAAATATCATCCTGTCTCTGATGCATCTGAGCCACAACAGCATGCTGTCTCAAAGCAGCAAGAGCAATACAAATAAGTAGCATAAAAAAGTAGCAGAGGCTGTGCAATAAAAATAGCTACAAACCAAAGTTTGATATCCCATTCAAATGTCACAATTCTTTCAGTTTGTGCAATAACTTCTTCTACACAATACCTTGTCCAAAACGTGAAGTTTATGTTTATTTGCTGGACAAGTTGTACAAAGTGGAAGAGAAAGAAAGAGATCAAAGTAAAGAAAATAAATTGGATTTTCTCCTTTTTATCCCAGTATCCCCCCTATGTCTGTCCAAACTCAGTTGATGAGAACAGCCACAACAAGAAGTCAATTTATAAGTAATCAGAGGTAACAAAATTCTTTTCAAAGACAGTAGCGCAGCTGTTGTCCTGTCAGCTTCCTTCCACTGCTGGGATTCTGAACACAGGCTCCGAGGTGCAACAGGAGGAAACAATTCATTCATTCTGTGACCCCAGCCATCCCCTCTCATGTTTTATTCACACAAAGTCAGTGGTGGAATAACCCTTCACCTCTGTCAAGAAAACACTTCATATATGCCATTTTGCGTGAAATTAAACAGAAGCCAATATTCTCTTGGTTACCTGATCAATTTCATTCAAAAAAGTAAATAACTACAATTTGTCTAAGTGTTAGAAGTCTACACTTTGGATTAACTCCCCAAATGTACAAAAAACAATTTACAAAGTTATTACCTACCAAATCCTTCATAAGGGCCAAGTACTTCAGATTTTACAAAAGAAACTTCACAAGTTTACTTAAGGTAAAACAGCTTGTACTACCTACATTACATTCTCAAAGAAGAACTTTCAGGAAGGAGAAAACACCTACCCGTAAGTTGTTTCTTAAATACGTCACCAGTGTAATTTTGTAAGGATCTATGCAAGGTCATCATTTTCAGGTAGTCAGGCTGCAAATTGAGCTCACTCAGTATCTACTTCCATCTAAAGAAAAAAAGTCTACCTTGAAATGCTTGTATGCATCGCCGCTTTAAAGATGAGTATAGCGTATCTGGACTCACAGTTACTTAATTACTGTGATAACGCATTGCTTGATAAGAAAACTTTTCATGACTATCAACTTTTTATTTTTTTTTTATTCAGATTGTTGGGGTTTTTTTATAGAGGAAGAAAAAAATCAGCATGTTAAGTAAATATTTTGCTATCATCTAGCAAACTGAACTAGGCTTCCGTCATGAAGAGTTTTCACATCCTGTTATATAGTTATACTTCTCTGCACTGTGCCTTACCACTTATTTGGTGATCAGCTTCCTATTTGTTTTTCCCTGAAAGGACAGGCTGTACCTTTTAAAAAAAAAAAAAAAAAAAAAGCGTGCTTGGGTCATAGGAACAGACTTCTTTGTGTGTGTATACGTATAAAAACATATACACGGATCCAAATAACCAAGAAGCTTCAGTCATTCTTTTTAATAACCTCCTGTACCGTGAAAAGCTTGTGCTCTGTGATCACTCCTGACAGCCAAACTCACAACTAATGAGGCAGCAGAGACACTTAGTTGTTCGGTTCTATAGACCCTCAATATACATACTAACTGGTGACCTGCAAGCTTTACCACCAAGATGTAGATAGTTTTAACTTTGCTATGTATTCGTGATTGCTACTAAAAGTCATTCACAACATGCATTTAGTTTTATAATGGATTGAACAGTCCATACCAGGTGTTGAGACCTTTGATAAATTCAGGTGGGAGACAAGGGAAAGTGCACCAGATACTACTGAAAAAATAAATAAAACCAACCACCACATCTGCAATTCTGCAACCAAAGCAACTCTTTGATTGGCAAACCAGAATGTTCTGACCTGCTTTAAGTTAGATGACTTTTTTTTTTTTTTTGACAGAGAAATGAAGTGATATACCAGCAATTCTAGTATGTATACCCTGGTTAGGCTGTTTTGAGATAATCCTAGTGACAATCCCAGTCTGGAATTGTTCCCCATTGTCTCTGCAGCTGACTATTGCTCTAACACCTTTGAAAGGAAGGCTGATGCTGGCAGTTCAGCATCACACCAGCACAGATGTGCCTCGGTACTGTAGCAGGTACCTACCACGGACAACCTGACCAGTAAGAAGTAGAGGCCTTCTTCAGATAACTGGAAGAAGCCTTATGTGTGCAGGCCCTGATTCTCAGAAGATTCACTTCATCCACCATGGGATCTTCTGAAAGCACAGAAGTAATCCAGGGAATTTCTGCATTGACGAGTGTGCTTTGTGACACTGGAAATCAAGGAGCTGATGAGGGAAGTTGTCCTGCTGGACCTGATCCTTACAAACAAGGAAGAACAGGTCAAGATTGTGAAGTTCAAAGGCAGTCTTGCTTGCAGTTACCATGAGGAGGAGCTCAAGATTCTGAGAGAAAAGAAAGCAAAAAACAGGATCACACCCCTGAACTTCAGCCACACAGACTCTGTCACCTTCAGGCACTTGTTTGGATAAATCCCATGGAAGATGACCCTGGAAGGAAGAGGGGTCCAGGAGAGTTGATTAATTTTCAAGGATCACCTTCTCCACGCTCAGGATTCAGCTGCCTTGACCAACAGACTATCATACGAAGGCCTGCATGGGTGAACAGGGAGCCTCTGACAAAACTCAGACATGAAAATGAGAGGAGAAACCACAGAGAGGCGATGGGGAATACAGATGCTATCCAAGCATGTAGTAATGGTATCAGAAAAGCCAAAGCCCATCTGCAGTTGGATCTGCAGAGGGACAGGGAGGGCAACAAGAAGGGCTGCTACAGGTATATCAGCAGCAAAAGGAATACTTTTGGTCCTGCTGCGGAGTGGAGAAAAGGGGGATGATGACAAAGGGTACAAAGAAAGCCAAGGTACCCAGCGCCTTCTTTGCCCTTGGTCTTTACTGGTAATGCCAGGCCTTTGGGAATCCCAAGCCCCTGAGACAGATGGAAAAGACTTGTGGAAAAGGATGAGGTTAGGGAACATTTAAACAAACCGGACATACAAAAAATAAAATCTGTGGGACCAAATGAGATATATCCGTGAGTGCTGAGGGAGCTCGCAGATGCCACTGTGAGGCCACTCTCAGTATCTGAAGACTCACAGAAATTAGGAGAGCCTCGTGAGAGGGGGAAGGAAGCAAAATATAGTTCCCATCTTCAAGAAGGGCAATCCAGGGAACTGCAAGCCAGTCAGCCTCATCTCAATCCCTGGAAAGGTAAAACAAATCACTCTGAAAAGAATTCCCAAACATATAAATGACAAGGAAATTATCTGGAATAGCCACCATAGGTTTGTGAAGAGGAAACCTGGCAGCCTTCTATGAAGAGACTACCGTTTTGGTGGATGAGGGCAGAACAGTGAGTGTCGATCTTAAGGCTCTTGACATTGTTCCCCATATCATCTTGGACTGAGGGATTAAATATTGACTGGATAAGCGGACAGTGAGGTGGATCCAATACTGAACTGCTGTACTCCGAGTTGTGATCAGTGCAAAGTCCAGCTGTAGGCCGGTCACTAGAGACATACAGCAGCACTCAGCACTGGGTCCAATATTGTTTAACACCTTCATTAATGACTTGGATGACCAGACAGAGCACACACTCTGCAAGTCTAGATTTTACAAAATGGGGAGGAGTAGCTGATAGACCAGACAGTTGTGCTGCTGTCCAGAGGGACCTTTGCTGACTGGAAAAAAGTTGCTAACAGCATCATCCTGAAGTTCAGCAGAGGGAAATTCAAGGTCCTATCCCTGGGGAAGAGTAACCCTATGGATTCCTACAGGCTGAGGGCCACACAGCTAGAAGCCATCTTTGCAGAAAAGGACCTGGGGGTCCTGGGGAACAAGTTGAACATGAGCCAGCAATGCACCCTTCTGGCAAAGAAAGCTGACGACACTCTGGGCTGCATTAAGAAAAGCTGTTGCCAACAAGTCAAGGGAGGTGATCCTTCCCTTCAACTCAGCACTGCTAAAACATCTGGAGTAGTGTCCTATTCTGGGCTTCCCAGTTCACAAGAGACATGAACATACTAGAGCAAGTCCAGTGAAGGTGGATCACTACAAAAATTAAGGGATAAGAGGATCTGATCTAAAAGGGAAGCCTCAGAAAGCTGGAACTGTTTTCCCCAGGAGAAGACAATGCAGGGGGCATGGAAAGAATGGAGGGTGGATCTCACCAAGGTGTATAAATACCTGAAGGTAGGAAGTAAAGATGATGGAGCCAGGCTCTTAGTGGTATCCAGTGAAGTAACAAGAGGCAGCGGGCACAAGCCAAAGACACAAGAAGTTATATTTAAACATGAGAAAACATTTTTGCTCTTAGGGTTATCACACACTAGAACAGGCTGCCCAGGAAGGTTGTGGAGTCCATTCAAGGCCCAACTGGATGCAGTCCCAAGCACCTTCCTGTGGCTGACCCTGCTTTGAGCCAGGCAGTGAGGGTTGAACTACAGGATCTCCAGAGATGCCTTCCAACATCAGCTTTCTATGATACTATCAATATTTGTCATTGCCTTGATAACAGTAGCTATATAGCAAGCAATGTAAAATTTTTACTGCTGTGGAGATTTTGTGTCTTCATCACTGACTGTTCAACAGTATCACATTAGCTATTACCACCATTAGTTATAAAAGTCTGATTTTTCATTAAGGATCTAATAAATCCATACCCTCTATAAAGAGTGGTAGTGCCTGCAATGCATGCTTACCATAAGACTGCACACAGGACATCCACCTTTGCTCCCTCCAATTTTATTATTCACATTTGCACAAGAGCACACAGTACCAGCAGAAGTTACATGCATCTTCAGAAACTTTGTACAAGAGTTAACAGTAAGCCCAAGTCCTGCTATTTTCTGTTTTGCCATGCAATTTTCATAGAGCAAAACTTAAGAGGATTTACCCAGTTCTGCTTCTGGTTGGATATCAGCATTTTCACTGCTTCTCTCCTCTACTGTCCCAAGTGCCACACACAAGCTTTCAGTTACAGCATACAAATTCCACTGAAAGAGTAAAACAGCTCAAAGCAGTGTTAACAATGTAGCTTTTGAATGCTTTGATTTCAAAGTGCCTTGAACTGTATTGTACATGCTCACTATTTTAGGAAGATGTGACAGAGAATTTTGATACCAACTGCACCTTCAAGAAGGATTTAGATATAATATCAATGCTTAACTTTGACCAAGACCAGACCACAAGGCACATCATCCTTGTTTAAGTATGTTTGGGCCTCTAATGATCACAGGTGGTCAAACTATCAAAAAACTTTAGTGCAGCAAAAAGAATCTCCTTACAGGAAAAAAATGCATCGCTCAAGAACTACTGCAGGAAGTTCTCTCAAAGAGATTCCCATCAGCTAACCTTTGTCACAGGACAAGCAGAGTCCATAGCTTTGGGAGAACATCCTAGGGGAACACCCTGATGACAGCAACCCTGAGTCATCTAGCTGACAATTCTAAAGTAGAGCTGACACACTGACCAAGATGTGCCTCCAAAATGCTTGCTGTATCCAACAATCCCATTAATTTATACCCCCAAGACATTTAAAGAATAGCAAAATCAGACATCAGAAAAAGTAGTGCAGCTTTTATAATGCATTTTGTCACCATCTCATTTCTCCATGCTATACACAGGACAGGAGAAAGAACAAGAAACCAACATAGCCTGAAGCAGGTTATTTACAAGAACAACCTTTAAGCAAATGTGATCCATTGTATTACATCATTTAAATTCACTCACTAAGTCATGCTTTAATGTTTCCTAAAAGAAAAATTAAAAAGGCTTTAGGCTTGGGCACAGTACAGCCACCAGTAAGAAAGTCACCAGAACAATACTCTTCTTTCCTACAACATCACTACAGTAGGATGCAAGCTTCACAGAAATAGAACGGGCTTACAGACTAAGACAGTCAAGAGCTGAAATCACACGACAGCAGCAGTGTAAGGGTGAAAAACAATCCCAGTTTTTCTTATTGTATTTTTCTGCAGCACTGTGTAATGAAGGCACATGGAGAAAAGTGGAGTGAAGGGGTAGGGTACTTCAACATTGGACAGTGATATTTCATTTTAATTTGTTAGTGGTCACTGCGTATGTGTTTTGTAATGCACAAGTGCGGCATGTTTTTCAATCAGACCTAAGTACATCCTGCCACTTCGCATACAGACATTGCAATTGCCTTGCTGAGGCAGGAATAGACACACAGTAAGGTAAAAGCAATTACTGATATCAAATTGCAAATTGTAATACAGCAGTAAACACATCAGAAAATGAGAGAACACAGGACAGGTTTCTATATAAGTAGTCATTACGAGCAATTTGTTTTCTGCCAGTTATAAAACATAGAATTCTAAGATGAAGCCCTAATCTAGGTTTAAATTGATTTAGGAAA
Source organism: Falco naumanni (assembly GCF_017639655.2). Lineage (NCBI taxonomy): Eukaryota > Metazoa > Chordata > Aves > Falconiformes > Falconidae > Falco > Falco naumanni. Next base: position 38,740,956 of record NC_054059.1, on the reverse strand, counting down.
TTAAGGCTATATTCACACACACACAAAAAGACGTCCTCTGAAAAACCTAACCCACAAGCCAGAAATTTATTCTTCAGCAATATCCTCAAAGATAATGTGATGAGTCCAGTTACCTGCACTTAATTTCAGCCCCAAGCTTTTTGAAGATTAATTCAAATGCTCCCTTTCTAAGAAATGGAAAAGGAGAGAAAAAATTACATTTGGAAGTTGCATCCATTCTACAGAGCTCAAAACGAAGACTTCTTCCTCCTTTCTATCGTTATGAGGTGTTAAAACTATTCCTTTAACATGGCAGGAAGTGACAAAAACATACCCTTGCACTTAAAACCAAACATCACAAAGGTAAGATTGACATTTCAAGGAGTCTGAGATATACTAGGAAACTTAACATATTCAGAGGTGGCTATTTAGACAAGTCTTTTTGCAGCCTCCCTTCAAACCTGAAGGGATTCAGTCTCCTTGATGTTTTGAGATCAGGAGATACCTAATGGTCTTTCAAACAAATCTCAGTTTACACAAGCCAGCAGCACCTTGTAATAACACCTGGGACCAACAACAGCCAGTTTTACAGTCAAGCTCTGCCCCCAGCTCACCGTAATAGTGAAGGCTGATTCCTTCTCACCTGGTTTATATCTTCATATCACCTCCTACCTCTTCTATTTGACATTTAAACACTTTGAAGCAAGACTTGTGTTTTTCCTGTAGGTTTGGATTGTTTTGGGGTTTTTTTTGTCTTCTTTGATTCTCACAATAATACAAACAACAGATGAACTTGAAGGAAAGAGTTAGCTCTGTCATGCTCTAAGAGCCAGCCTAGTGGACAATCAGCAATTAATTCAGTTTAACAGTGTTTGGGAATTGATTCATCAGGCATAATCCACAAGCATTGTTATTATGACAGCTACTCCTTGAGGTCATTACAAAGATCATCTCTGCAGGAAATTCATAGGTCTCGTGAAATTTTGTGTTTTCTTGGAAAGAGCACAAATAAAATTCCTAACCTCTAGTTGAACAAGTCTATTCTTTTTTTTCACTTGACCTTGTAATAGCAGACCAAGTAATGGGCTCATTTTGCATCTTCAGGGCTAGAAGCATGGGGAGAAGAAGTACCAGAGACATTTCCAAAAAGACAGAAGATTACATTACAATAATATCCTAACATTTGTGTGATCTGGAAATTAACAGATTTACCTCTTTTACAGGTTCTTCATCCGGGGCAGCATCTTCTGCCACAGGCTAGCAAACAGACAGAAGGAAAAAAAAAAGAAAAAAAAGTCTTTTAAATGTTATTGAGAGACACAATTCTAAGCCAAGTTCTAGCACAAAATACAGTCAGTTTACTTTTAGTCAGTTAAGTCGCTCCAGGTTTATACTACTGTAGCAGGCATATTCGATTCTTCACACTTGGGTAAATTAACCTTTGAATCCATGAGGACGTGCTTTCTCCAAGATATATAAAATTCTAAGAGGTGTAAGAGAAAGCAAGAGAACACTAGCACTATTGAAATTGCTGATGCATAGCCAAAAAACACATTTGTCAGAAATCGCACAGGAATGAATGAAGAACTGAACAGAATTATTAATGAGTAAGCTTAACTAGAGAACTCAAACAGTATCTCTCGCTAAGAAGAGAGAATATGTGCATACATAGGACCAAATATTTTAAACACGCAACTCCCATTTAAATGTTGTCATTTAATGAGTGCTCAGCTGAAATCTATCAAGGGAGGAACCCTATGGAAAACAAGTAGTAAAATTATTTAGAGCTTGATCACACAGCCTTTCCTCAGGAAAATATTCCCAAGGCTGTAACATACCACCCATTCCATCCAGCTTGAGAGGGATCGATAACTTGGCCAACCCACAAAGAAATTCTAGACCCAGCAAATATCCCAATTTTCTTGCTTACTTGTCAGACACAGTTAATGACTTCCTGAGTCAATAGGCAAAAGCAGCAGGATTTTGCTCCAATCTTCCTTTATAAAAATATAATACAAAACATGCCCTCAATGCACTCTTCCTTATCAAGCGATTGATTTACTATAAATGTTGTCTTTAATATCTGCAAGTCATTCACCTGAGTCATGCACAGGCACTCATAAATTCCTCTATTTTAAAAGGTTTTTTGGCATTAGGGAAGGGGAGCCAAAAGAGGTCCATATGCACAGAAGAATAAAATAGTCTCCCTCCTTGTCTACTAACTGTGAAAAGCTTCCGTGAAAAAGAGCAACTTGCAGACAATCATGAAAACATTTTATCCCACACAGATTCAGAGCCTGTGACAACTCCCTCGAGTCAGTCCAATCATTAGTGTTTAGGCTGCTTTCTGCTCATTACAGAGTAAATGCCATTACTGTTTGAAAAGACAACTGGTCTTCATAGACAATAGCCCACAAGAGACAAAACTAATTTCTATACACCTTAACTAGATTTGAGCAAACAGTATTTTAGTTTTATCTACAGCATGAATTAAAAGGGTTATAAGCTATAACATCTTTGATGTGCTTAGAGATAGCAATAAATAGAGCAAATGGATGGTGCTTTATCTGTTGGTCTCATTTGAAAAGTTTATGCCTGTAATTCCTTAAAAACCTAAGCTGTTGTGAGTGAAACCTCAGCAAAAGCAACAGAACAGCGTAGCTCACAGCTATGGCATTCTTTACAGCAAGAAATACATAAGCAACCCCACCAAAACCCACCCAAGTAGCATTGCAATGGGGCAGTTACACTCTGTAAGGAAAGCCATGCAGTTCCTTCTGGAAGAAAGGTCTGAAGATCCTCTACCAACAAAACAGGCAACAATAGAAAGCTACTGTCCCAAGCAACAGACGTTGGGCCTTAGTGCAGGATCTTACCCTATGATCTAGGGAAGTTTTTCCCCAGAAGTTGGCAGCAGAAAAGACAATCTGGGCATTAACTGAAGTGTTTTCTGTCTGAGGCAGAAAAAAAAAATACCAGACACATACACAAACTGCTTTTAGGAGGAAGATCAGGAGGAAGGAAGAGAACACGCATGTACATGCTTGTTTGAGTACTGTGGTCAGCGGAAAGGCAGACTTGGAGGGGAGGAGAAAAAACGTAATTTTTGTGATATTTGGCAGAAAACTTTGCCATAACTATAGTTCTACAAGTCTTCTCATTAGGAAAGTAACTTCACAAGGTGGCAGCTGTCATCTAAAACCAAAGACGGGAGCAACACGCTGTTTCCCAAATACAACCTGTTTGCTAGCACTCTGATGCCTTGCATCACCTGAAGTGGAGCAAGCAGCAGCACTCGGAAGTGATTTACATGATTTAAACCGCTGCAAGCCCCTCATACTTGTTTTTAACCTAGGGACTCCAGAATAAGCCACACTGGTATAATACATTCCAGTATCATTTCTGTTGTATGGTTTAAACATGTAAGCTAACATTCTGCATGAAACCCTTTCCACAGTTCAGCGCCTCCTCTTTAGAGAAGTATTTTGTGTTCCCTGTAACCTGGCTGGATAGGCTGCACTCCCCCCATCCCTTTCTCAACCCACTGTTACAGCACCCAGATCAAAGAGCACCCCGGGGGACGGGGTGTTATGAAATAAACACAAAACCTTTCCACCTCACAAGTTTCACTCGTCTGTTTCTATTACCTGGTACAAACACATATCCTGTGCTGGAAACAGTTGACCTGAAATACTTTGCTTTTATTACAGTACTGGAGAGCCACAGATACTTAGGAATCTGCTCAGCCGCACAAAAGAGGAACACTTTCCTTGACACAAGGCAATCTTAAATTGCAGGCAATGAAAACTCTACAAGGCAAATCGTGAGCACGTAACACAGCAGCCAGTTAGTTAACACAGTGTTGCGTTTCCAGCATGATCCTGAAAGCACAGTCCTGTGCTTAACGGGCGGGCGAGGATCTGACCGATTTGGCGCTGGTACTGGAAGCGCCCCAGGGAAGCTCAGGACTCACAGCGGGAGCGAACACCGCGGACCTGCCCCAGCCCCAGCCCAGCCACCGCACCGTGTCTGGATGCGAGCCCAAGCCCCACGCAGCCTGCTCGGCGGTTTCCATCCGTTTCAGGCGCTCCCTCCCTCCCAGCCGCCCCAAATCCCGGGAGGGGGGCTCGGACGCCGAGCCAGGAGCGCGGCTCCGAGCGGAGCTCGTTGCGGGAGCGGGCGGGAGGCAGCCGCACCCGCCGGGCTCCGCTGCGGGGCAGCCCCGCTCCCCGACAGACCGCTCCGCTGCGGGGCAACAGGTTTCCGAGCCCGGGCTCTGCCCTGGCCCGCAGCAGCCACCGGGGGTCCCGGGGGGGCAGCGCGCCCCGTCCCCGAGGCGGTGCCCCGGCGGGAAGCGGCGCTGGCAGCACCGCAGCGGCCGCCCGCACCCGCCGCTCACCTCCGTCTCCATGGGCTCCACCTCTATCCCTTTCCATAGCTCCAGTAAGTGTGCGATCGGCATGCTGGGCGATGCCTGCCAGAAGCCGGGATCGAGCAGAAGGAAAGCGCGGCGGCTGCCAAGGAGACAGAAGGAAGGTGTCGGTCGGCGCCGGGACACCCGGCGGGGCTCGGCCAGGGACCCTCCGCCCGCTCGGCAATATGGCTCCGCGCCCCGGGGACCCCGCAGGCGGCGCCGCTCCGCAGGCGCGGAGGCAGGGCAAGGCGACGGCAGCCGCTCCGCAGCCCGCGCAGAGCCCCGCCGCCCCGCCCGTCCCCCCGGGCCGCCGCCGCTTTTAAGCGAGGGGGGAAAGTTGAGGCCGAGGATGCGGCGGGTGCTGCCGTGGCAACGGCAGCGCCCCCCCCCCCCCCCCCCCCCCCCCCCCCCAGCACCTGGCAGGGGAGGGGGCACGGCCGGGGGTGAAGGAGGAAACATAGGAATTAACACTGGCAGGTTACCCCACACACACACACACAATTCCAAACGTTGATCCCTTGGTAGCGAGAGCAGCTACAGAAGAATCTCTCAAGTTTACCGAGCCCTGTATTATTCCAGCCTTATAAAAAGGACTATCTTGCTTATCACTCGCTTTGTTATTTTATTTCTTCACTAGGAAACCTGTGTCTACTCAGTTGCCATTCCTTCCTCCTCTAGCTGTTGCAGCCTGTAACAACCTTACTATTACAAGCCTGACACACTGCACCAGATACCCAGCTGTTGATTTGGACTGTCCTCAAATTGAGGTTAAAACACACATACTACCTTGTTCCGGCAACTTTATTATCTTGTTCCGAAAGGCATTACCGCTAAATAAGTCACTGCTATTCAAAGAACAATTTCAGAACCAAGAGCCAATGTGCAAAGAGCATTTTTCTTCTGTTCCATGCTCAAAACATTCCCATAGTAGCAGTGCTGTACAAATTCAGAGCAAGGTTCAGTGAACAGCAAGAACTCCTCCGCCAGCCTACAAAAGACCATTTGGGGAGCGTTCCTCCTCCAGGCCCTTCTCAGCTCCCTCAAACTCTTTAACATGAATAATCTGCCCTGTAATTCTAAACACCAAGCAGGGTTAGGAGAGAATGTGTCAAATGTACTGACCATTACAAAGGCAAAACAGGGGAAAAAACCAAATCGGACCCCAACCAGAGCTACAGACAGAGCCCTGCGCTCAGGTACAGCTGCCAGAACTCGGTCTTTCACTTCTGCGGTAGAATACGAACACTTGATATCTGTGCCAACACAGAACTAACAACTCGTGACACCAATTACGCAGCTTCATCTGCTTTACAGATTGACCAATTAAATATCTAGATTACCAGCTTTACTCACTGCTCAGAGAGGTCTGGTGGGAGTGATGTCAATCACAAAACAGACACGCACCTGAAATCAGAAGCGATAGCATCTGGCTGCTCGTTTCCCTGGCTCTTGTGTTCTGCCCCTGCTTCTTCCCCAGCAACACACACGATGCAGGTGTACTTGCTACCTTTAGGATGACATACACGCTCTCCCAAACAGCCTTGTAGTGCCAACAGCTGTGAGGCCAGAGCCGAGATCAAGCACAACAAATCTGTAACCCAAACCATGCTTGCTTCACAAAACCCAGAGACCTCATCAATCCAAACAGACACATTCCCAGAGAAGACTGTGCATGATTATATCATGGGTCATCTTGATTTTAAAAAGCTCTGCTTAGCTCCAATTGACAGGATTGCACTTTAGTCTCTGGGGCACACAGCTCTGATGCCACAGGCTGAGAGTAGGGAGCTAGGGAAGTGGGATATCTCCAGGGAATCCTAGGGGGGGCAAATCAAGATGGTAAGTCTGGGATCACTGCATCTGCAGTCAAGTTAAAAACACGTGCATACAGATCTATTGTTTCTACATCCTTTTAAGAACTTCATTCTTGAGACACGCTGTTACATGCTTTTAGTAACAGATTAATACTTAAGAACTGTGGTATCAGAAGAGCCCAGTATATTTCCAGATCTGTTCAGTCAGTCTAAACATAAGGTAGAAAAAGAGAAAACCAAGTGATGAGATCTCATTGTTGCTTTAGCATATACACTTCTGTTATAAGCACAATGTATGTATCCTGCAGTAGACTCACTGCACTCTTTCAGCGCCAAGATATGAATTGGACTTAAGTGTTCATTAGACTAACCAAAGCATGCATTTCACATCCCATTCCTTATCCCTACCTAAAGAAAAGCAGAATTTTTCAACCTCGGCTAAAAGGAAATTCATGCAGTTTCCAGTCATTTCTTCCCCTTTATTTTCCTGCCTTTACTCAGAGTAATCCCATGGAACTCTGGACTGTTTTTGACTAGAAGTTTTGCAGTAACAGGATCTCCATTAATAAGGACACTGATTTTCTTCTGTAATAATTTAAGTATTCTGCTCATTTGCAAGGAACAGCATCTTTAGATGTCCACAAGCTTCAGATTCCCAAGTACTTGGCAAACTACATTCTCCCATATTAGAGATGGGCATACTTGATGTAATGAATCTTTTGTTTCAAATTCTTCTTAATCACATAGTGTTAGAAATAATTGTGTCACCACAAAATGCTCAGTCATTTTCATTACAGGAACATCTAATGGATGGCCAAGACTGACATTCTTTGGTATGAATAGAGCAGCAGAAAAATCCAGAGGGAAATTTGGGGAGGAAAGCATGATCTACTTACAAAAGACATTGGGTCTGAAAAAGGAATGAGTATCACAAAACTGGGAATAGTCCACTTCCAAAAATACCACATTAGGAGTATGGTAAAGAAATAGAAGGGAAAGGAGGGATGGCATACGTGGAACATAGCAGAGGAAAAACACGCAAGGCAGCAGATGGAGGTTCAGAGCAATTGGCCTCTGAAGACACCAGAAATCTGGTCAGAGCAAGAAGTAGCTATGGATTTTTTTCCCCAAGGAAAGATTAGCTAACCACATTCACACTTTCGCAGAAGTAATATTTGCAGATATGCGAGCTAGGCCAAGAATTGCAAGAAGATGAGTTCAATTTGCTTCAAGAGTATAAAAGCATTTTTATCTTCTTTGAAACAAAGCACTGGACTACTTACATGGTGATTTTTAATCTATTTTTACCTGTCTCCTGAGTACTAGCTAATGGCTGCTGCCAGATGCAGAGTGGGGGATTAGACACATCAATATTCTGCTGTGTTATGACTCCTACACTGGGAGGAGATGCATAAGTACAAAAGAAAAATTCTTAAAAGCATTGTCTATATATTGTATTAAGATACTTTAACACTAGTAACTTACACTGCCACTGCTTTGTGAAAAAGGAAAGTACTATTTCCCATTTGATACACAGAAGGGAAGAGGAGCAGAGAAATATTATTTTCTGTCAGTAGCTCAGCATGTTTCTAGGTTCATGACTTCAGTGTTAGGTTTAATGTAATCGCCTTACACCAAGACTCAGGCATTTATCTGCCTGCACATCTTCACTCAAAGCTTAAGCTAGATAACCTTTTCTGCCAGGCTATCTACACCTAGAACATGGCCAAGAGATGTACTACTGACGCAGAAGCCAGCAAAAAAATCCTCCCACCTTCCAGGGCATTCCCAAGCCCATGGTTCTTCCTGCTTGCCACAGCGTAAACATCACCAGTTACTGAGCTGGGCGTACCAGCACTATCTGCCTAACTTCTTTTTTCTTCTTCCTTTTTTAAATTTTCAGTTGAGTCTTCACCCAAGTGAAGTCTCCTTTCTGGCATGTAGCTTTTTAGGTCAAGGCTGACACTTACTCATCCGTTCAGCTTCTCAAACTTAATATTCAGCATCTCCCAGGCACACAACAGCTACAAGGAACATTTTCTTAAATGAGGGATTACCTCAAGTACCAGCACTGAGAAAAGGTTGGGTCTCTGAAGTGCCAACAGCACTGTAGAAGGAGGAAGGAAAAAAATTGTTAGGGGCAAAGAAGTAACACTCTCCCATCCCTTTCAGTAACACCCTCCTGTCCCTTTCAGATGTTGCACTAGAGAACATCCAGCCACTTGAGCACATCACCAGTCTGATGCCAATTTTTGCTGCCAAAGGGCTCCTGGAAAGTCTTGGATGCTCAACTGTCAGGGGCCCAACGGATCACCCCTTAACCACCAAAGCAATCGGGCTACACAGAGAAATGTGCACTGAAGCTGCCTCAAAGTTTACAGGGTTGCCCAAGACAGAAGGACAAAAAGGAGCAAAGGCTTAGCAACATTTTCTGCAGATTACTTCAGTCTCCATTCCCGTTACATACTGCAGCCGAAGAAGATGGACCTCCCAGGGCAGGAACTCTGCCTGCAGCACATACTCACACACAGATTGCAAGCAATCAGCCAACTATTAGCCTCCTTATTCTAGAGGATATTTGTATCTATGGAATATGCACATATATTGCCTTCTCCAACATACAGGCACAGATCTGGGAGGAACACATAAAGACACTTAAACACTTCAAAATACATCAGTTGACAGCAAATTGTTGTTGTTTTCCTCCAGTTTATGCCACAGAAGACCTGCTGATGGGAGAGCCTTCGCCTAAAGGATTGGTCACCCCCTATGATGAAGGCAGGCTGCTGTCGGTGCACAGCAGCAGAAGGCAATGCATACACAGGCAGAAACCTCAACAGCAAGTAGAGATGTCTGAGCACATCCCAGTGATCATGTTAGAGTCACACAGCCCACTTTTTATCACATGTGGATCTATCAACAGCCTCTCTAGTTTACCATAAAACACAGCCTTCTTACAGGGAAGCAGAAAGCAAGACCAGTCCCATATTAGCCTCAGTCTGTCACCGCACCATCCCAAGTATGGAAGAAACATGCTGTGCACGAGTAGTCTCCTATAATCTGTGTGATCAAGCCTGTGTTAGATGGATGAAATCTGTAGTGGACAGGTATAAAATGCTGGAAGTAGTAAAAGTGGGGCAGGTTTTAAACTGCACAGAACCATGCATCATTCTTTGGCAGAGGGAAGTCTCAGTTGCCTATGCTTTTTTGATTTTATACTAAAGTTATCAAAAGCTACACTTCTTGATTGAAAGCAAGTAAACAAACAAAATCCCCCATGCTACTTTTTTCTTCCCAAGAGCAGATGTTTAAATGCTTTAAGCTCATTACTAAAACAAAATGACTACATTTCCTCAGCAGAAGCTGTCTTTGCTCAGTGCCTCAGCATTAACTGCTTCAAGTTCAGCACTTGGATGTTCACCATCACTTACACAGAACACAGAGAAGCACAAAACACCACCTACACATCGCTAAGTGCGCAAGGCACAGAAAAGTGTTGCTTACTTCAATATAAGAGGTGCCCTTTGTGCTGCTAAAACAATTTACTATTTAGTCATGAAGTACATGCCTGGCCATCTCTGAGAAACACAAAAGGAAACAGTGGCAGACAAAAATAAAGCGTTCATAGCTTAACATTTTCAAATTGAATTATGTCTGCTGTATTGCCTGAAATATGAAATGCTCAGCACCAGAAAGAAGGTCAGCTTAATTCTTAGCCCTTGCAATGCTCTGGCTTCCCCATCTGTATTTAACAAGAAGGTCTAGATTGATTAGCAAAATCAATACTTAGAAATGGTAATTGGGCTCCTGAAACAGACTGGTGCTACCAACCAACATGCTGCCTCTGCAGAAGAGGGAAGAAGGCTGCTAGGAGCTGTAGAAAAAGAAACACTTCTCACATTAATCCTTGTTAATTATCCGCATTAAGCTTGCAGGTACTTGACACATTCTCCATTACCTATTCAGTAATATTAGGAACTGATTATAAACCAGAATTACCTTGAAAACAGAAAGCCTAGGTCAGATATTTGCAGTAGCCCAACCCCCTTCAGTACAGATGCAGCTTAGCTGATGTCCCCGGTAGGGCTAACTGGCTAGCCTAGCAGGAGCCCCACTGTGTTCCTGCTCTGTGCCATCAGTTTAGTTGAGGTACAGTGTTGGGTCTGGCTTTATAGTCTGTGTGCCCTGGGGCTCACAAGCCAGTGCAGAAGACCAAAAGCATCACCAGTGCATCAGCAAAGTCCTGTCTCAGCTCTGCGTCTTGAGTGCCACCTACACCACACCAGGTGGTAACAGGTTTCTCCACAAGCAATTTAGGTGTCTGCAACATGCTTGCACTTGTGGGCCTACACACCTGGAGCGACTGAGCCAATTTGCTGCCAGTTTTCTCCACATCCAAAGCTTGTTAGCCTCCTGGCCATGTGAGACATTACCCCCTTGCAGAGCTGAGCTGCCGAACACAGGATACTCCTCTGTGCCATCTCCTGCACTTAAGAAATGAAGGGACCCTTGCAGCAAAGATGCTTACCCAGAAGCATTCCACTGAGTAATCTCTTACACAGAAAGCCCCATTACACTAAAAAAAAAAAAAAATCACCAGTTAAACACAGTCAATAAAAACTAGCTGTAGTGAAAGGCTTTCCTGCTGCACAAGGCTACAGTAAACTTTGTGACTTCATGTTTTCATCGCACAAGCACAGCAGAGATTATGTTTTCCCCAAAATACATCACATGATTCCTCAAGGAGCAGCTTACAGTGCAGGAGGGCAGAGGCACCAAGGACATGCTCCTGCCTCCGCCCCATCACCATCACAGCAGTGGCACCTTGGCCACACAAAGGGGCTCCTGTGTGCTTGCTGCTTGCAGCCACTTCTGCCAGAGGTAGGACAGCCTGACACAGCAGCTCACGTCAGGCTGGATCAAGGCTTCTCAGCAGCTCTAGCAGAGCTTGAACATTTACTGCAGCCAAAATGAGGGGCGGAGAAAGGAAAAGACAGTCACATTCCCCTCAATTTGGGGTCAGAAAGACTGATTTGGAGGCAATAAAGCAATTCAGGCGGTGATGGGAGAACATTTGAGGCAGGGGCTCCCTTCACTTACCCTGCCTTTCACACCCACCTCATCCAGAGACACCGCCACCTCAAAATACCCTCCTTCTCTCCACAAGGACCAAGGGAAGCTGCCTCAGGCCTGTCCCCTCAATGCCATAGCAGCAGGGCACATAGCCAGGCCTAGAGAGCACAAGGGAGAGAGACAGTAGCTGCAACCAACCCCCTCCAGGTGCTTAAACTCTTCCTTAATGCAAGGAGCAGGGACAGCTTTGCTACCTCGGTTGGACCACGCAGAAAGAAAGCAACGAACAGTCTGGGACAGAAACACCAGCAAGGGAAGGCAACAAGCCTGCACCTCACCAGCGCAGATGTGGCTGATACAGGGTAAAAGCATCTGTCCTACTCCTGCATACCGGGGAAATTGAACCTGAGAAATAAATTTAGGTCTTCATTAACCTTCACAGATGGAACAGACTGCTCTCACATAGGTTGACAATTTTCTTGTACTTCTAAATGTAACTACTGACAAAGTGACCTAATTACATGATGAAGTTATTTCAGACACAGAACAACATTATTCTGGTGACAGAATGCTCAGAAATTAAATTCTCCATATAAACTTCAAAAAAATTGAACCGACAACTAAAAACTGACATTACAGAAAGGAAAATGAAGTAGCTGAGGTAACATTATGATAGCAGAGAAGGCAAGATTGCCTAGAAACATATAGAAAAGTATCAGGAGACTGCAAGCAATACTTCCCAAGCACAAATCAACAAGGGTAGCAATGTGACACAAGATTACATGCTGAGTCATAAAAATCCCACACAGTAATTTACCCAATAACTGTGACACAGACACTTTAGGTGACTGAGGACAAGGGTACCAGTTCATTTTTGGGCACCCTTTCATTTAGATCCTGCTAAACATGCACTCTGCCTAAACATACAACAATAAAAATAATAATTGTCAATTACAGTGTTCCTAAAAGAAGATCAATTTTTCAGTCAACATTAGGTTAAGTGGCAGTGTGTCAAGAAAAAGGACATTGAAATAGAGCATTTATATTTGCTAACTGACCACTTTCCTTTTAGCATGTCTACTCAGACAAAATAAACTAATCCAACCTTTAACAGCCAAGTAAGCTTTTCAGCAACTGCAATATTATTTGCAGGAATGGCAGAGAAACAAAAAACACCCATTCAAGAGACTCTTGCAAAGCCCTTCTGGCTTTGGCAGGTTGAGGAAGCTGCTCCCTTGAGTGGAAGGGAGGACCAGGATGCTGGAGCGTTTCATTCTCAATTTACTTTGGAGGCTTGTGCACACAGGTTGGGTTTTCACTCAGTAAATCTGATCTCACCCACTCAGAACAGGAGCCAACGCAGCATCGACTGAAGTCAGTGACATAGTTCAGCTTCACAAATTCCTTTTTGAGTGATCTAATCTACAGTCAGGAAGCTAATGAAGTCTCCTCAAAGTTAACAGCCCCAATCCTCTATTATTCTAAAAGCTTTGCAACATCAAGTACCCTTAGTTTCAAAGGGAATTATTACCTTTCAAACAGAACACGTGACATTCAAATCAATAAAGACTACAGAAAGCACATACACAAAATAAATAGGAATCAAGAAATTCTAACCCATAAAACAAATATGCAGTATGATTTCTCCCCCTCAACCACTTAACACTTGTCTTTTTGATGAGATGATTTGATTATTGATTAAGATGATCTTAGCTTGAAGATGAGAAAGCAAAAATAGAGGTGCTAAATGCTATAGGTGTTAAGTATCTGAATCTGAAAAAAAAATCCCACCCCAAAAAATACCACCAACTCCCCAAAACTGAGTGAATTTCTTCAGAGTTTTGAATTTTAAACACACAGAAGTGACAGGTTTCGTAGTTTGTTTTTTTTAAAATGTGTCACATGCTGTATTTTGATTACTTTTTCCAAATGAACACCACAGTAGCTGCTTATTTTTACAGACAAGTATGTGAGATGACTGAGGTACAGCCCTGAATATCCAAGCTCAAGAAATGAAATTTATTATGGGTGATGACTGAATGTTTTTTTTAGATTGCAGCCCAACCTGTATCTATCAACTGCCCAATTCCAGGAAATATTCCCCCTCATCACTGCAGTTGATATTAGCAAAGGCAAGAGCAGGGGACAGAAAGCCACAGGCTGGAACTACAGTCTTGTCAGACTGTGAGAGTGAACAGAAAGCCAGGCGACATGGCACAGCTATATACCACCCCCACATAACTCACATTTCATGTTTCTTTTTTTTGGGGGGGGGAAAGAAAAGAAAAAGCAGCTTGATGGGCAAGTTAAAACCATGCTGCACAAGGGATCAAACTACGTGTCACCTGCGCTGCCCACTAGCAGAGCAGACACCCAGCTGCAATACAGCAGCTCTTTCCAAAGTAGACATTACAGGTCTTCCCATGCAAGTACTTCCCATGGCAATATCACCAAGAGTTACATGCCCAAACCAGAATTCCTACCTGCCAGCAGGACAGGAGCACACAAGGCTGGGACAGGGGTACCTGTGGGTGAGCCTGTCATGCCCCGCAGCCAGCCTCCCTCCTCACAGCACAACAGCAGGACGACCCAGATAGAAGCAGTAAGCCCACTAGCACAGGGAATACATTTTCCACACCATTTGTGACTTTTTTTTTTTTTTTCTCCCAATGAATAAGCCAGACTGGTAGCACATACCTTCCTCCCTCTAGGTACCCTTCTTCCCCCACCTGAGAAGGGGGAAGGAAATGGGGCTGCTCAAAGCCACTTTCCCACCTTCACAGGTCAAGATAGAGCAGCTCCAGAAGCCCACATCCATAGCTCACTTCCAAATCCAGTGTACAGGCAATGTTGCTGCCCTAGAGTACTGCTTCCCACACAGAGGCAGCACAAGCTACAGAAAAGACCACAGCCAAAGAAGCAAAAAAGCTTCCTACGTTCCCAGCCCATACTAATTTATAGCTTCTCATCAGCTTAGCAAGGGACACCTGGGCACAAGCCACCTGGTCCTAGGTCTCAGAGGGAAAGTAAGGTGCTCATGGTGGTAGTGCTGGGAACACTTTCTGGACTGGGCTTTTCCAGGAACAAAGTTTCCTGGGTAGGCTGGAGCAGTTGCTTCCCTGCTGCATCAGCAGCTCTCAGCCTCCTGTGGTCCTGTTTGCTGTGGGTCAGACACTCATCCTCCCCTCAAGCAAGGGCAGAGTGTTTGTGAGGGAAGAAACATGGAGCACAAGCACCCACATAGCCTCGAATCTGGCCCATGGGGGTGTCAGTCAGGTGGGCACTAGCTCACTGCCACTTTGATTCAGATGAGTGTTAAATTATAGTAATAGTAAGTTATAGTGGTGTTTTGTTGCTAACAATAATTATTGAAGAAAGAGGGTATAATAGAATAAATCCCAACTAGTAAAACAATCTGGTGTTCCGAGTTACTGATTTCCTGGGTTTTCTTTTATCATCCATTTGTTATCTTGCTATCTGTAAAGTTTGAAAAGCTCTGAAACACATGTAGGTTAATACATTTGTTCCAATATTCATCTGTTTTTCTTGACTGTAAATAAAATTAAGGCTGCAGTAGAATTTTATATTTGGCTTATGTTTGATGTTCCCTTATAAATTATGATTTCCATGTTCTGCTACAAGAACCATTATACGTCACTAGCTTGCTTTTGTACCTCTCAAAAAAAATCTAAATAAATTCAAAGCACAATTTGTGAAGGCAAAGCATGACAAGCAAAAGCCTGCCAAAGTTGCTGTATGAGTATTGATAGATAAAAGCTTACTTGTATTAGAAAAGAAACACAGTTGTTCTGCAAGAATAGCAGAATTCATTATCATAAATTACTTTTAAGGCCACTTCCAAGAAAATTTCAAGGCCTTACACACAGGTGACCAAATGAGCCTGACCATCAGCTGGCCAAAGGCTTAACAAAAAGAGACAAAACTAGACCAGAGCTGCAGCACTTCCCTAGCAGCACTCAATCAGAGGAACCAGGGCGATAGCAACCAGGAGCAAACCAAAGGTCTTAGTTTTGTGCCAATGAGGCACAATTTTCCTTGCAAAGAGCAGAATTCTGCAAGAGCAGTCATGCTTCTAGATTTCAAAACAAAGCTCCCTTGGCCTCATTAGAGCCATTCCAACAGACACATGGGGTATGTTGCAGGCTCTGAGCTGCTGTTACCCACTAGACCTGTAATTTGCTTTTCAAGCTTTAGCAAGCTTGTATAAAACCAAGGTCATAGCAGAAAGAATAAAAACAAAAGGTTCAAGTTTAGCTGGATTGCACAGGCTCTCAGTCAATTCAAATCTGGAACAGTGTGGTAAAAGTCCCTCACAGCATTTCCATCTATCCTCAATAAGCAGTAATACAAAATGCAAGGGATAATTCCTCCCTCATTCCCCAGCTTCATTTAATGTATCCACACGTGTTCATTTTCTCAAAGGCCTAGTATTTCCCCACTCTAGCTTCATTGTGTCTATCTGGGTCTTCAGGGTTTAATTAACTCTTGCACAGAATGATTGCCTTCAGCTGATTTTTTGAGGCTAAAGTTGGGAATTAACCCTAAATTTTCAGCTGTCCAGCTAACCTGGACCATCCATACAAATGCCACTGGTAAGGTCTTTTAGGGTCTTTATAATGTTGACAGAAGTCCTGTGCACCTTATTACAGGAACACCACGTTCAATCAGCTCTTCTCCGCAGGGTTGCAGCAGGCTGTACTGATCCCTTCCGCACGCAGCCTTTGACCGGAGTGAGCTCCTGCTCTCCAACTCTACAGGCTGTGCACATTGAACTGGCATCTTAAGGGACACTGCATGAACCCGCTCTCACCTTCGTGCTTCCCAGGTGCCTGCAAGGGCTGTCTGATGCCTCCTGTAGCAAGTGCACAATCCCCAGGCCATGGAGCCTGTCTGTGAAGTTTTTCAATAAGATGCATTGAGTCTCTTTCCATCCTTTCAACTAGAAAGCAGTTTAAAGTTTTCTGGAGGCAATTACCAAGTTCAGTGAAGGGGAACTGGATTCTAAATTACTTGCATTGCGGAATGACAACCCTTATAAAAACAAAACACAGGAAGACAGAAAAAATAATGTTCATCTCTAACAAAATAATTATGAAATAACGAGTCTCCTGATTAGTTGATATGTACAGTGATGACTGTATCTATAGTACTTACTCCCAGCACTTTCTTACCCCATACCTCATTCTTTTATATGAAAATGTCTTCTAGGAAGCAAAGGAAAAGGAGTGCATTGCATAATTTGCCTTTCCTTTCCAGCACTGCAGATCTGCTGCCACTGCTTTGCCCTGAAGGCACTTTAGCCTACACTTCCTGCTCTCTACACACTGGTGGATGTCCTTAATTGTTATTCTCTGGGTACAGAAACACTTCAGTCTTGCTGAAAAACCTGCCTAACCTTTCATAAAACATGAAAATTCAATAAGATGTAGAAAAAGGACAAAACATGACTGTATTTAGCATCTCAGGTGTTCAGCAGATGGATAAGAGTCCCGAAACCCAGTCACGTCAGCAAAAACTGTTGATCTTGTGCAAAGGGAAACAGCAACACAAACAGCTGATGCAATCCAAACCAGGCTGTTCTGCCAGGTGAGGGTCTCTCGTGAGTGGTAGGAAGCGTGGAGCCTCTTGGGCAAAAAAGGAAGCTAAAGGAAGGATCCCTACATCCCGAGTGAGTGTTTAGCCTCTTAACAAAGTGTCACCTTATAGGGGATTTCTTAGTATTTGTGCTGCTTTTTTTATTTTTTTATATAATTTCCTTATATCCATCTTTATAAGGGCATATTTACTTTTTGAAATCATTGGGATCTCATGCTTTCACTTGGCTTTAACTGAAGTATTTTTCCATCTCTCTGCATCAGAGGTATTGCTCTGTCTCACACATCCTTGCATTTCCTACAAAGTTGCCCCAATTTAAGCCCTTGTTTAACTTTTCTAAGTAATTTTCAGGCAGCAGTATCACACAGTATTCCTTTATGGTAAAAGTAGGATAAGATCCTACCTATCTTGATGTTGAAAATGAGCTTTAAGACCAAGTAGGATCATAGGAGCAAAGGATATTGCAACCAGAAGGCTGCAAAATGAGGTTAACTGCACAGAAGGTAAACAGGAATTTCTGTCAAGTAGAGAAGGACTCTTGAATCCACTGTTCAATGCCAATCAAATGAAATGGCTATGTAAGACATCTTTGTCACAGCTTAAATCAATGTTCTTAGGATTTGGGCTGGTTTTACACATGCACAACTTTTCCTAGACCTTCTTAGTAGCATTAATATACAACAAAGGAAAAGGATATTTAGAGATCCTCAAAAGGTTTTAAATGTAATGACTTGCCTGTAGACTCTACAAACAGGACTTGAAACTGAGGGTCAGAATTCCTTCAGCAGGAATGATTTAGCATTTTCAGTGTCAGCCAGAAATAAAGCAAGGAAAATGCAGATAGTTTTAATGACATGCCTGACTTCATGCAGACCCTAACATCACTGCAATTAGAAAACTGTAATTTTTTTATATGTAAACAAATCTATGTCTTCATCAATTCCCCCAAATGCTGCAATACATTAGCATAAACATATCGTACTATTACAGAAAAAAATCAGATTTGCTTAAAAGTCTTTCTACATTCTAGAATTTTTTTAAAACAGGAACAGAGATTCATGTACGTGCTGGAGGGACTGTTCTGATGTATGAATCATTACCTCTAGAAATCCATTTAGGTACAGGTTCGTATCACCTTGAAGACCTCTTTTTATAATTAAATTTTGGCCTGAAAAAGAAGTGCTACTAACGCTATGAGAAACTCTTCTACTTCCTTCCTGTTGTACCTGATATTCTGTGCCAGCCGTTGAAAGAGTAGGAAGCCCTGTGGCCTTGCCAAGGTGCTTCAAGACTTATACTTTTTCCAAGATAATCATCAGCCCTTATGGGTAACCTCCTGCATACAATGTCCTCATGAAGAATACTAGTGTCCTCAGGGGTCACTTGTACAGCCCAGACCGTCTGAGCTAGATTTATTCCTCACATTTAAGAGTGGAGAAAGATAAGTGAAAGCCCTCTAGCAAAGCTCTCAGTGTTGTAGTGAACAAAGAATTGTAGCTTTGCAGCTGAACAGAACTGGCCAAATAAATAACCTTCAAAGGTTTTAGTAGTTCAGGCACTTCTGTAAAACCAGATCTCGAATTACATTGACAAATACTCCATGCTAGCAACTGGTATCTGCTACATATATCATTACTATCCCATAAACTTTGAGAAGACAATATCAGAGGGATCAGAATTACTCCGTAGATGGCATAAGCCCAAACCAGACACATTTTGTTCTGCTGTAATTGCATAGATACAACAGAGAGTGAAATCCAGCCCTTTTGCTTTTCCACGTAAGGGTACAACCAGTTTTTCAGAAACTGATTTTGTCTTCTTTCCCCAGACCTCCTTAAAAAGTATTCCACTTAGTGTTTTGTGGTTGTTTTTTTTACTTTGATTGGGGGTGGTTGTTTGAGATATAGGTGAATGGAAACTGGGCAAATAATGAGAATCAAAAGGAGCTCAATAGCCACAGCCACTAGAAGTCTGGAACTTATTTTGTGCTGGATATTCCTGTCTTTCTGTCTCTTCTCCTCCCATTTCTTCCTTTATGGTTGCAACACAGGTAATTATATGCAAATGTAACTTTGCAATGGTTTCCATGACAATTCTGCGATGCTTCATCTTTGGATACATGTTCTTAGGCACCTTGCTCAACAAAGTTGATACACATATGGTTATTAAGTATATCTAATTTATCTTGATTTTAACACCAAAATGATGGCTGCGCGTGTATTGTCTAATGTGGAAAAATGTCTATTTGCTGTAGCTACTTTAACAGTTTGGGGTTTTTGCATCATTTCAGCTTTTAAATTGTTCATAAAAAATAGTTTTATCTTAGAATTTGCCGTTTTCCAAAACCCTACGTTCCTACCTCACATTTAAAACATAGTGGTTTAAATACTTTCTTTTACTGCTTCGATAAAAAACCTCTAAACATGCTTCCACTGCTTAATTGGCTAAAATAACTGCTGGCTTGAATGTTCTAGAACCAGTTATACCCGTATCATTTCTATAGGTCACCAATAATAAGCTCTGTATGTATCTCTGAGTCTTCATTCAGCTCAGTTAATTGGTGCTTGGAAAACGTTATTTTCTCATGTCAGAATATTCTGACTTAAGTAATTACTGGTACAATTTCCACCCTAATATCATCAACCTCATTATAAGCAATAATAAAGCCTCACAATAGCCTGCTGAAAGAAAAAATTATCATCCTTGTTGAGTAGCATATGAGAAGAAGGCCTATGAGACACAGTATTATTTTCAAACAGTGTCTTAATCATCTGTCTGTTATCACTGGAGAGGCAAAGGCTTACCTGAATAATTATGATATCTCAGTATCACTAAAACCAGACAAATGTTGCTTATGACATCCTAAATCACTGGCAAAACATTTGTACAATTTTGCTGCAATTTGCCTTGAAACATTACTGTGACATGGTTGACTAGAAGATTCTTACCTAAAGCAATTTAAACCATTTCTGTGCCTGTATTATCTTGCAATACAACATGGCCAAGTAGCTAAAAGTCACATACCAGAAAAAACCCGCAAGGCAAACAGCTGTCCTGACTTAGACGTATATCTAATTACCAGACCTCTCAGACAGCACCCTCCAAATGGTTTTAAAAGAGACAATTTTCCTCCTTGGGCTCCTGCTCTGCTTGGTTCCAGCCAGAGAAATCTGTTCCTGATCAAAACATACAAACTCCACCACAGATCACCAGCTGAGTCAAGTAATTACATTAGGTTTGGCCCAGCCTACTCATCGCACTCGTGCTTATTTCAAAAAATAAGCAAATAGCTATTAAAAAAGTTCTTCAGTTTGTTTACTCCTTTCTCTCTGAATCTGATTGACTGGATTAATCCCCGTGAAACTGCTACCTGTTTCCAAACCTCTAATGCTCAAAAGACCTAGAATCAGAAGCAAAATATCCACCAGGGAGACCAGCACTTCCTGACCTGTCCATCCTAGCTGCAAAGCGCTCTCCTGCCTCACAGCAGCAATCAAGGTGATGAATTTATTTCAAAGAAAACCTTGAACCTCTTGCAAAGCTGTCGGGAAAACAGCCCATGTGCATCAGGCTTTGCAACCTCTAGGTATGGTCTCAGTTTTTGGGGCACCCTGATTTAAGAGCATATGCTGCTTGATAAGAAGAAAAGCTTTTTAATCCTGAGTAACCCAAATCAAGCAGAACAGAAATTTGCAAAAATGCCTCCCACAAGGAAGCACCCTTCGTGAAGTTTAGGAACGTTTCCCGAGGGGTCAGTGTTCTTAGTTGGGTACTGCACAGAACCCTGCTCTTCAGGACGACTGACAGCGCAGCTTCCCACCAGCTCCAGTTTACAAGGTTTTCAAGGACAGTGAAAATTCATCTCCACATGGGCAATGCACATTGTTGGGGAAAATGAAACACCTCTAAGAAGTGTTTCAAAATGCATGTTGACTTGCCTTAATGTTATAAATTATTACATTTTGAGCTCAGATATGTGGCACTTGTATTTTCAGACTCTGTTTCTCCTGCAGTCATTCTATTTGTAAACCAGCACCTGTAGGAACAAAACATAATTATTT
Organism: Falco naumanni; assembly: GCF_017639655.2. Classification (NCBI taxonomy): domain Eukaryota; kingdom Metazoa; phylum Chordata; class Aves; order Falconiformes; family Falconidae; genus Falco; species Falco naumanni. The sequence goes on along the minus strand of NC_054059.1, from coordinate 38,719,999 downwards.
ATAACTCGGCTCTGTCACATAAACCAACCGTCTGCCAGATCCCTTACAATACTATGCAACAAAACAGAGCAACTAATGCTGCAAATCTAATTTCACCTAAAACATGAAACACTAAATGAGGTTCTGCTCATGGCTGGTTTTACTTCTCAGCATAAAATGCAGCAAGTCGCTTGGTCCTTTGGTTTCTCCTCCTCTTCTATAGAAACCAGAATAAGAAGGCTAATGTAAACAGGGCAGAAATTCAGATTAGAAGTACAAGTAATCCGAGATTTTCAGAATTGAACTGTCTGAAATGCTAAAGCTTTGATCTGGCTACAGGATGAAGCACATCTCTGCAGTGTGATACTTTCAGAACTGCAAGTATCTTGGCTGCAATAGGAACGATTTCTGGTGGTTGCTGAAGTCTAGGAAAGGCTCACTGGGAAATAAAATTCTGACTTGCTGAAAATGGTTGACTTGGGAAGTTGTTCTTCCAGGACAGAAATGGATATGTAGCCAATGACCACAGTGTGAGTAACGGAGATTCAGAAATGTTCTGGATGAGTCCTGGTATAAATCTAGCCTGGACACAGTTGGCATGCCAGCTAGTTTGACGATCCCCTCTTCTAACCATAGCCCACTTTTCACCTGAAAAACTGGGAAGGGTTTCTCAAAACTGTTTCCAAAAAAATGACAACTATCGGAATCTGGAACTGCTTATTGTCTCACAGAAATGACACCAATGGTACAATTTTCTCTATTTCATAAACTACACTGAGATGCTTCTGAGAGCAGGTCACACGGTAGTTTATTCCAGCAAATAGATAAAGTCCAGAATAAAATCTGGTAATAAACTGTCTGGCATAGTCAGGCTGCACTGAGGCATGTTCACTGTCTCAGAGTCCTTATATCTAATTATCTATGTGGAATAAAGAAAATTACGACAAAACTGCTCCCTTCTTCCCATGGAAATGTAACTCCTTCTCTAAGGCAAAACTACTTAATATGTTTTTCTCTTCAACCCTTCTGCTCTGTTATTTGAACACAAATTCCAGTTGTCTTGGAATACCAACATCTCTCAGTGAAAATGTGCCAAGTTGACTGTGACATATCAGGGAATGCTCATGTAAATGGTATCTTCACAAAAAGTGAGTACAAAACACAACCTCTTTGTCTAAATATGAATGATGCCAAATAACCTTGAAAAGAAACATGCTGTTACTGAAAATGGGGAGATAAGCCAGGAGCTTTACTGTAAGTCATTCATGATGCAAAGGTTATTGATTAGCAGAGTCTGACTGTGATTTGTTCAACCAATAATAAAACTTTATCTTAAAGCAATAGGAGTCCCTGGTGCTGTAGCTGGGGGCAATAGCATTGGCCTTCTGTGCTGTAAAGAAATCCAAGGGAAGAAATGTCCAGCAAGTTTCACAAAAGCAGCCTCAGCTTGGTTTTCTTTCTCTAAATCTCGTGATGATGCTACTTAATATTTCACTCTGAAATCTTGGCTAAATGGAACCAATTTTATTCCAATTCCTCTGCTACAATGTATTAGTAATACCCCATTATTGGTAATTCTCTTATTACAGCTTAGGTGATCTCGTAAAAAAGATAAATACAGTGCAAAACTTACAGAGATGGGTGGAATTGAAATCACTAAAAATTACGATAACGAAAAAACTGAATGTGTATGTATTTAACTACGGGTACCTTGTAATTACTTATGTCACTGAGCTCTAAATTACTGGAAAAATCCCAACATTTTCCAAGTGAAGCAAACATGACAAACTAAGCATATTAAATACTACTTTCCTTGCTGCTGCTTTTTTTTTTTTCTTTTCTTTCTTTTTTTTTTTTTTTCTTTCTGGCCAGTGTACTGGAAGTCACTGGCTGCTGAATCAGTTCCTATTGCATTATCTAAAGTAAAGCTTCCTCTCATTCTAGTCATCACAAAGACCAAACTCAAAACAGATTGCTAAGAAATTGTCAGTAGAAAATACATTTGTCACACTCACTATGTAACGTCACAATGACCCATGATGACATAATGCAGTCAGAATACTGTAAAATATTAGGATTGGAAAAAGATCTCATTAGAAGTTCTTTATAAAGAAGACAGTGCTTTTACAGAATAGCAAAGAAGCAGCTCTTTCTTTCAAAATAGCTAGCAAAATATTCTTTTGATAAACTGTGATAAATACCTGCAATTCATGTTCATGTAAATCCTCCCTGATTGATTATAATGAGTCTCCATTTGTCTTGTAAACTGAATACTTAATCACTGTGTTCAAAATGACATCAGGTTATTACAGTGTTCAGTATGTCTAAAATGAAAAGTTATTAACTAGCTGATTTGCAAGCCTGAAGCAACTTCAGAATCTGTATTAAATACTACATTATTTATATTTCGGGATTTTATGGAATTGGCTCCATCTGGCTCTCTGTGGCTTATAAAACAAGCTGCCAGTAATTAAAATTTCTACCACTGACCACTGCAGGCTTCCAGCAGAATTCAGCTGGAGAAGGTGAAATGCACAGAAATGCTGCTTATCAAATTTTAACAGATGGACGTGACAAAAACTGTGTACTTCTTGTGAGATTTGGGGGAATTTAGGCATGCAAAGCATAAAATCTGATCTTAGGAAACTCTGGTTCACCTAGTCCTGCAAGGTCCTCACTCTCACCATTTTATGTTGATATTCCCCAGGCACTCGGAGATGTGCTGCTGAGGATGGCCCATCTGGGTGAGGAGGAGTTCAGCACCCAATGCGCTCCTGCCTGGCCAGGTTATTCCTTCACCTACCAGTCCCTGGGGCGGCTGCCTAAGAGCCCACGTCACTCACACCAACAGGATAAAGCTTGTTGCAAAAGACACCAGCCATTATGCCCAACACAGAGCTGAAAGGGCTGGTGCTCTTTGTTTGTAGGACTCTCCAGGACTTCCCCACCGAGCATCCAAACCACCAGACTGGGGGCTGTTTTGCACAGGGCCTCCTCCAGGTCTCCCCCTGTGAAGAAAACTGGCTGCAATTGCCTCAAGCAGGGAAAAGCCCTGGATTCTCACGTCTACTATAAAATCTGTTTGTGCGTTTTCTCCAGGGGCTGTTTGTATTAGCAGAAACCTCTCCTGGGTGACAGGAGGACCATGACTGTGCCACATGACTCAACAGTGCATATTTACACTAACCAGCGCTATCTGGGGCTCCTGCCAGGAATGCCATACCTGGTTTATCCCAAAAGGCTTAGGGAGAGCTGCCCCAGAAGAGCAGGACAATGCTCCCTTACCACCCTGGGAAGGAGCTGGATTTAAGACTTAGTCCAACTATTGCATTAGTCAACCCTCTGCAGCGCCACATAGTTCCCACCATGCAAGCACAAAGGAGCTCAGCTACTTAAACTGGGTTTTGATTCCATTGTAGGGACCAGATATTCTAATTGCTTCCAAAAGCCATGATATTTTTAAGCATTTAGACTTTAATTACTTGCCCAGGGCGAGGGATGATGAAATGCCCTCTGCAGACAACAACTGCATGTAAGTATTACTTGATTTGTGTAGGATTTGAAACCGTCACCAGATTTCAGGTTGAATTTCACTCACAGGGGGGTAGTGGCAGAGCTAAGTAAGAAATACTCTCATTTCCCTGTTCCTCCATCTGCCCAGAGAGACCAGGCCATCCATGCCGTGTTTCTGTTTAAATAATTATGGAGGCCCCAGACTGTTAACTCATTTAATGAATATCCATTTTTTGCCATCGATTTTAATTTATTGAGACATTGTTCTTGGTCTGGTGTGAGTGTGACAGCAAGCCTGTCAATCAGTCAGACATGCCAAAAACCAGGATAACAGAAAGGATCAGAAGCTATCCATTAATATGCTTACCTTCCTCCAGGACTGGTGATACTCGCAGTCAGAATCTCACAAAACAATAAGAGGGGAGGGAAAGGGGGGGGGGGGGGTAAGAAAGGTATTTATTTTGGGTGTATTTTGTCCATGAGACCTAAGAGATTTCCCTCTGCTACAATATCTGTGCCTCCATAAATGGTTTGGTTACTCTGCGAGATTGAAGAGCACGGTATGTTCATGCCTCAAGTCACTGAGGATAATTAAGGGAATTGCAAACAACATGAGGTGCTGGAAATGAAAGGGTAGTTTGTGTCCCAGAGCTATTTTGTTACAGTGATCACCCTGCAGTAGGCTTCAGAAATGACAACTGCTCACTGAATCCCACAGACACTGAGAGATGAAACCTCTTAAGATATCCAAGGGAGGGAGGATAAAGAAGGCAGGGCCAGCCCCAAACATCTGAGAGCCTGGGAGACAAGAAAGCGGTTCCTACTTCTCGCATCTGTCAGCCAGCCTCCTCACTAATAAATCCTTGACAAATGCATGCCTCAGGCATTTGGCAAATACCTGCAAAACAAGGTTTACGAGTAGGGACATTCCCTGCACAATATTTTTTTGAACACACACCTGCAACATCTGGCACCAGGAACTGATAGCACAAGTCACCTGGACACGTGTGGCCTTCACAATTGTAACAATATGAAATCTTGGTAAGGGAGATGGATCTATGGAAGATTGATGGGCTAAAATGACAGCATTTGGGTGACATGACAGCTTTTCCAGCCTCTGCTGCAACTATGCACAGCTACTCCTCCCTCAGCTAAGCACTCTGGAAAGAGAGACGCCTCTCTCCAAAGCTGCCAGCACTTAAGTTTTACTCAACAATACTAAGCAGAAGTAAGTGATCTAATGGTGGGTACCTGCTGGGATGCATCACACTTACTTACAGGGACTGTAATTATTACAGGGTAACTGCTGTGCTTTTAGTTCTTGCTAATTTTGTTTGGCTCATCTTCTCTGATTTACATGCAGAGCACGGGTTTCTTAACACAAAGAATTGTGTGAGTTACAGAAAAATCTGAAGTGAACAGCCTCTTTTCTGTAAGTGAGGCTGTATTCAGAAAAGTGCTTCCTACAGACAGCATCATGGTGTTCTTCAGCTTGCTTAGGTATTTTCTATCACCTGCTCAAAAATTTTCTTATCAAACATGGTCACTTTTCCTTCTTTTTTATAAAAGGTTTCTGAAACAAAAGTCCTTCATACTGAGCACTGTGGTTTTCGTGCTGAACACAGATAGGATTCATACCACCAATTTGCGGGCATGGTTGGGCTTGGTTGCTTGGCTGCTAGGTTCATCTAATCCTTGCCCAATCTGATGCTCTGGGGTAAGGAATAATGAACAACACAAACATAAAATAATCTGACCATCTCCCACATCAGGTCTCACTTAGCTTGTGTACTAAAGCTCTTATTTGCCAAAACACAAGAAATGGAAATCCCTTCTAGGGCAACTTTATGGAGCAGGGAGTACTTACACACAGAAAGGGAAGGCACACAGTGGGCCTTGTGAAGGAAGCTGTCTGAGCAGCAAAACAGTATGAACTTAGAATAAATACAACATCCCTCATCATCGATTGCTCCATTCCCAGGAAAGTGACTTGCAAAGTCCTGACATTTTCCCTTTGTATCATCCGTATCGTCATCAGGCAGCAATAATACTGTTAGTAGCACCCTTAACCTTCTATGGTTTTGGCTCAATGGTGCTCAGAGCCAGACCCAAAAAACGCACAACAGCCTGAAGCACAACCACACCAGAAATGAGGTGACTAAATTCAAGAACCCACCCCTATGAAAATCCCCCTTCCCACTGCAAAAGCCAGCAGCTGCCGCTTTGCTGCTCTAGACACCTAGGCTGTCCACTTCGGTGGGACTCGACTCACAGTGTGTTGATGTTGCTGCGTGGGTACTGCGGTCCTGCTGCCGCTTTTTTCCTTCTGATGGGCAGCAGCGCAGCTCCGTGCTCGCCAGCTACTGAGAGTGGAGTGGGGACAGGACACAGGCCTGTGCCACCTCCATTTCAGCCTGCAAAAGTATCTTTACCTATCAACTGGGCAACAGCAACTGGTTGCTGCCCCCACTAAGAACCAGGGAGATGGGGAGAAGACCCTTCTGCTTCTCCCATCTCCTGCTCCTGCTGGCAGTGGCAGAGCAGCCGGCTGCTGGTAGGGAGAGACAGACATGGCTTTCAGTACAACATACACATGCATGGGTAGCTACCTAGAGAAACTGATTAGAAATTGTTTTTTCCAATCTTGTATTTCCCTCCACATCGTAAACTTGGCTGAAGCTGGGCTCCTGTGCAGCCGAGAAGGGCTCAGGGCAGGCCAGGAAAACAGTGAGAGAATGAGAGAAGAGAACCTTCCCATGGTATTAGAGAAACTGTCCTTGGAAAGGGGACAGACAGCCCCTGCTCTAACCTATGGGCCATGGGATGCTTATGCATTTTGCATGAGGGCACTCGGACAAACAGTATAAACAAGCTAATTCCCTTTGTGGAATTGATTAGTGTTATAGAGCACTGAGACTGCACAAACACCCCTGCAGGGATTTACCTAATTTATTCAATGATGCAGAAAAGAATATAGCCCACATCTTCCCCAGGCTATACTGAATCTTCAAGGCTGACAGATTTTATTTTGCTTAAGAAAGTGAGTGACACTTTTAAGAACTGAAGTGATTTTTAAGGCTCCCAATATACCTATGTTTAACTCCTGTATTTAAATTGTGTTAGTCCAACCCTTGAGATTATACATTCTGATGAAAAGCAACCGCCAAGGCTGGTAACTGGCTGTAAGCCATTGCTAGAGAGAACAAAGGACATGATCTTTGATCTGAACCAGTGCCACCATTCATTCACCTCTCCTGGTTGCCCACATCCAGACATAGCCCTTAAACGTATCACTTAAAACTTTACAGTGTCTTGGCACTTCTCTGCATAAAAATCAGTCAGTAGCTTTTAAAAGGCATTTTTATCTTCCTAGAAGCTAGGGAGGTGGGATTGTCAAAACCCAAGCAATGGCAGTCATACACAGTGTTTTATTACTACTACTAATAAATTAATCATAGCAAATTACAAAATCTAATGTTTAATAACATCGGTACAATTAAAAGAACGTGTGTGGTTTTGTTAATGCAGTACCTCAGGTATGTCCTTTAAACAGAACCTCAGAGTCTGTGAGGTTATTTTTAGCCAACCTTGACTTAACATCAGACCTGTTTTACTCAGTTGCAGGCTGTTGTTTAGCATGCTGCTGCATTTGCCATCTCCCTCCCTTCCTCTCCCTTTCTCATTTCAGATTATACTAGTTTCTCCTCAAAGTTTTAAAACTTAGCAGGTCCCTCGCATTTCTTGCATTTGAAAATGAAGTTCAAAACCACATGGAAGCTATATGATCTACTTACTGCAGAGGCTGGTCATTTCTAACTCTTGTCTGTATCCACTGACTATTTGGCAAGAATCAGGTTTACTTTGAGCCTCACATTGTGGATGTTGTTAAGTGTCTGTTGTCACTTCCGCGCAAAGTACCTATTTGCAGTTGTTGGCTTTCCTTAAATTAATGCATTACATTTGAACTGCAGAGAACTCATAATGTATATTTTGTCTCCCTAAGCATTATGTGGTTCATAAAAAAAAATATATAATTTATACTGCAATTAAAAATAAAAAATTAGGCCATTGATTTGAGCTTCCATTAAGCATGTGTCTGTGCAAGAACCAATGCCACCATTGCTTCCAAGTTTCAGCTTTTCTTCTAACGTGAAGAGGACCAAGGAATTAAAATTGCAGAAAAATAAGCAAACCCAACAATCACTCACTTGGCAGCAGCACAGCATGTTGCTGAGGATTTCGTGGGATGTTTTTATACTGTACCTGCTCATCCAAGGTGGCAATATTTATAGTGAGATTTTGAGAAGTCTATTGTTTTAATTAAGGACTGTGTTCATAACTGAACTGGTGACTGAAAAGCACTCAGCAAGATGTTTATGAGATGGTCGATGGTAGTTACCAGCCTAGGTTTCCAGTTCCCTCACTGCTAATTAGCTTAACAAGCAAGGATATGGCATTGCACCCCAAGAACCTTGAAAGGAAAAGAAGAACAAAGGACTTCCAAGGATAAAAAAAATCCAAACCATTAAAAAAATAGCACAGTTTTGAGGAAAAGGTGAGTCTTGCTTCTTTTTAAAAAAATCAACTTATGATGTGAATTGTAAATTAATGTCCGTTTTAAGTTGTTTGCACTCTATTTAGTCCGCTCAAAACCGATGTACTGTCTAAGTACTATCTGAAAGAGATGAAGAGAAAGTTTAAAAAAGTACAGGGTTACTCCCAAATTTTGTCCCCTTTGGAAACGTGCAACTTTGTGGCATGTTATTATTATGGGGTGGAGATGCACTATTGCTAACATTTGTACTTCTCACTGAAAATCCTGTGGTATTTGCTGTTTCACCTATAAAAAGCTGTTTCTTGGAACAAAGTGATTATGTGACAATCATTTTTGAATAAAAGTGCAGGCACTCACACTTCTGTGGTAATGCTAAATGTTCAAATACAATGAAAAATTAATAACAACATACTTCTAGGGCCTAACATTTTCCTACACTAGCAAGTTAAGTTCTAAGATTGGCTGTTTTTCAAGACTGTATCAAGCTACCGTAGCAAAATCAATCAAAGAATAAGTAAGGCTACAAATAGTCTTCCTGAGGACCTTTACGCAGAAATGCTAAAACCTGATGAATGTTACTTCATCCACTATGTAGTTATGCATAAGCTGTCATCTTTGGTCCACCGTGATCTCCTGAGTGATGAAAGGTTTAATGCCTCAGAGGACCTGGCCTCTGTTCAGCACTTCTGGAGAGGAAACTTACACAAGGCAGTGGGTATTATGTCTGGGAAAGGATCTTCTGACAGGTCTCCAAGTTCTTTTTGTTTACATTAGATGACAATTTCTTGAGAAGAAAGTAATCTCAGAAAGACAAGCATTCTTTCAAAACAAAGAACAACTTAAATTCCCCAACTCACTGGAAGAAACCAAGAAGTGGCAGATTTAACTAAGAAGTCACAGTTCTCTTTTGAACATTGATTCTAAACATTAGCAAACCAAAAAGTCCAGGCAAAGCTGTAAATCAGATTCTGATCTCATCAATATCCAAGCAACAATTCAATACTTTAGCCTGTGTAACTGATAATACAATGTGGACCATTCTCCTTTAATGGCGAAAGAAGTATGTTTTCCAGCAGAAATCTTCCCAGCATGCCTGCAATCTGGACAGGGCTTTGGAATATTGCTAAGTCAAGGCCACTTTCCAAGATACAATGTTTAAGGGTTTGGGTTTTGTTGCTCCTTAAAAACTTTTTCAAACTCTTATGGCTTCATTTGTGATCTTGGACCTGTGAAGGATAATAGGTTGGGAGAGAGTCACTGCAGACAGACAATTCCTCAGTTCCAAGCTTCAAGTCAGCCTGCACTGGGTCAGATTCACCCTCCAGTGCTGTGCAGTTTCTCAGCTGCAGTTCTTTGGTGAAGCAGAATTCAATCTGACCAATTGTTTGTGCTTTTTCACCCTAGAAACATGAGGGATGAGATCAGCTTAATGGGGAGAAGAAAATAAGGCAGTATGTCTGAAGAATTTATTTATCTATAGAATACAGTAGTGCTTATTTGTGTATTTGCCATTTAAAAATGTGAAGGAGACGGGTACCAGAGGTATCCGCTCTGGATGGACAGAAACAAAACACATCCCAACATTATTCAGCAACATGGGGAATCTGCCAAACCAGTCTCATTATGAAATGCCGCGACACAGATTATCTTGCCATTTATCAAATCTGCACAGTACACAGAAGCTGTTCACCTTACTGATGAGTTATGGCTGAACTCTGAATATTGAAAGGTATGTGTAACCTGAAAGCCACCTTTCACCAAATCTCTTGTAGCAGGATGGGAATTGAGGCAAAGAAAGTTCTCCAAAAAGGAGCAAAGAAACTTGGTTTTGTAATAGCTTTTACTGAAAAGAACACAGAAGCAAGCTGTCAAAAGTAGCAGAAATGTCTTTTTTGGACTACAGGACAGGTTAGGAAGAAAAATATTGGCCACGAATAAGACAGACAGGCATGGAAGCCTTTCATGTGGGACAGAAGATTATACAAAAATCCCCCAAAATGCTCAGGTGTGACAAAATGTATGGTAGGAAAAAACTGGTTTTGAAACCTTTGAGCCGAACCAAAATACACATACAAGACAAAAGTAACTGTGGTGGAGTATTTTTTTGTTGTTTGTGATTGAGTTTTTTACTGTTGGGGTTTCTTTGGGTTTTGGTGGGCTATTTTTTGTTTAGGGTGTGGGTTTTTTTAAGAAATTTAAGAACACAGCAAATGTGTAATGTTTTAAATATCAAAGTATCTCCATAACGCACTTCAGGCATTGACAAGGCTGGAGCTCTGAATTGGGTTATCTTCAAACAGCTGTGGTGTACTCTTTCCTCTCTATTACCCATTAGATTCAGCTGTTAAGCACAGGAGACTCAAGCTTTAAATTACTTCCACATAATCTGAGCAGTACCCCAACTGCACTAAAAGCAATGGCAGAACTCCAGTGAACAGAGCTAGAAACTGGAGTCTGTGTTAGCTCTGTATTTCTGCAACATCAAAAGGTGGGTGAGTGTGCAACCCACATCCAACTCACATTCCTCCATTGCTTACAGTAACTTAAAAATACATTTTGAAAATGCTGTAACCTAGAATTCTTTTTCACATGAAGAAACATCTGAGCATAAAAAACTCAGAGCACTACTAAAGTAAATGAGCTAACAACACAGAAGCTATTGAACTTCAACTGTATCTTGGCAATTTTTCATAAACTTGTCTGTGTATGGGCAATAACTCTGCCAAGTGTTTTGTAGTAAACCACTTTTATCAAGCTGAGATAATAAGGAAATACTCATAAGAGGGAAAGCTATCTTTTGGGTTTGGTTTTTTGTTTTCCTGTTGGATAAAAGCAAAGAAACCTAGCTGAAAAAGGGAAGAAACAGCTATGCAGCCTACCCATTTAATTGCTCAAAATACTATTTTGTTCCTCCAAAGGCATTTTGATTTCGATACGGAGGCTTGTATTTTATGCTACAGCATCTGTGTGTTTCTCTACTGGATTGTGATTCACAGTATAATCATTGGCAAGGAAAAGTAGAAAGAAATGGAAATTCTAGACACTGTTGGCTCGAGAGGAAAGAATATAGTCATCCTGAACCACAGTGAAGCCCAAAATGCCTTTTTCTACCTCTTTAGGTACAGGCTTTTAAGAACAACCTCAGAGAAGAGCCTCCGGGCTGCTTTATTTCTGAAGAAGTCTGTCCATGGAGGCAGTTCATGCAGAACACGAGCGATGCCCTGCGAAGGAAAGACTGCTGCTGACAGGCAGTACCTTTGTCAGGGCTGACAGTCACTGGCTCCATTCAGCTCGCTCTTGTTGGTTACAGTAATTTGCTATATGGCAATTAAGCCCTAGCAGGAGGATTGAAAAGTACTCAGTTACTGCAGTACCTCTAGCATGGTGGTTACAGCACATGCAGGAGACGCAGGTTCAAATTTTTAAAGACAAAGAGAACTTTAAAACCCAGCGCTCCTACTTTCTGAGTATGTATACCAACAGCAAAGTTACTAGGTGAAGAATGGACACTTCCTGACTAACAATTTTTCTGCATTAAGAAAAGGCTGTGGCAACAGTAATATAAGCTGAACTCAGTGATGCCAGTATGTAAGCAACGTTTTTATGAACTCAACTCCAAGAACTGAGCAATATCTAATCTGCAAAGAGATTACACAAGGAACACCGAGACCTAAGTTTCACCATGCTGAAGATTTTTCACTCTATTTTTGCTTTTGGTTTTTGATAAAAAGTAGTCTTTAAAAAAGTTGTTGGGTCTTTTGTTTGGCTGGAGGTTTTTTTGTTTGTTTTTTTGATTTTGCAGGGTTTGGGCTCTGTATATGTGTGTGTTTGGAGTTTTTACCTCTCCAGGAGGAAGACATTGGATCTTTGGTGTTACACCGTAAAACTTCGTAAGAGTTTCCTTTATGGCAGTCATCTGAAAAATTAAAAAGCTTAAAGAAATTAATAAGTCACTAGCACGTGTTCCAACAGCTCCCACACTCGTTAAGTTCACAAAAACTTTTAGATAAATCAGAATGTTAAAGAGCAATTTAAAAAAGATCACTTATTCTCTAGAAATTACATGACTCCTGATGAAAAAAAGTACCTGCACGTGATTTTATTTTATAAAAGATTGCCTCTTACCTGGTAATACGAACTGCTTGGCTTTATCCCAGCTTTCAGGAGACAACTGAAACAAAGACAAAACATTTTTCCACAGTTCCTGTATGCAAACATAACTTCATAGTCATTAGGTAAACAGATAATCTTAGTGAGAATCATCACAACAATGGGGAGGAAGGGAAACTTGCCTTCCATCCACTACCAAGCCTAGGAAAGACTCCCCTTTTCTGAAAGGCTACTTCCCATCCAACTCAGTAGGGTCAGGAAGAACCCTCTCCCCTGCCTTAATCTGAGGAGCTGGGGGAGTCAAGTCTTCAGACACGGCTAGGGGAAAGGGCTGTATCATTGTTATTTACTGAACCTTCAGAATACTCCATTGAGTGGCAGTACATGCAGTTTAATTGCCTCTTTTCCCCTGTCTCGAGCCACACCCCTACGCTCTGGCCACCAAGAAGGGATGGAAACAGACTTGTGAGGCTGCTCTAGGCACCCTCATGTTCTAACGTGGGGTGGGCTTGCTGGGGTGGGAGGTGCACAGCACGCTGGGAGAGGAACATGGTCTGTGGATTTGGATTAACATCAATGCCAGGGCAGAAACACTTCCTAATGAATAGATTTTTGAAGAGGAAAGGTTGTTCACGTAAGCAAAACAAGGTAACTCACAAAAACCTCAGGCCTATATACGCCTTTAGATTCAGTCCTGAGGGAAGTCCACACTTCCAAGCTGACAAGAGTCAGGACCCAATAGATCCAAGCCTCTACGTCCCAGCTTCTTCCATAAGGAGTGGGAATGTTCAGCATCTCACATGGATTTAATCCATGAGTGCTAATAATACTCAACCCTTCCAAGGTCAGGTTCTGCACGGGGAAGACTGAACCCAGTTGACTAAAGGTCTAGCTGTTCATCATAGCCATTTTCCACGGGGTATAAGGAGGCCAATAAAATAGGCAATGTTCTGTCATTCTTACAAAAGCCTGCATGATATCTTCTTTTCAGTAATTCCCTTTCTGGAAGCAGTCTCTTAATCACTACCACTACTTTTTCTCATTCAAGTAAAATGAAGTACAATGAGAGTATCAGCAGTGTATATCAGAGAGTATCAGAAAATCAGAGAAAATATTACTCTTTTCAGTAAAGATTAATTATACGCATTTTTACAGCGGAGAATATGCTCTGAGCAATTGATTTCAATGTTTCAGTTGCTACTCTTTTTCAGTGCTACACATGCTGGTATCAAGTCACATAACTGGTCACTGTGCCATCTGTAAATGTTTTAGTCACACCATCACAGCTACTTCGGCAACTGACTTATCAGACATTATTATTTTAATACTACATACGACATGCTCTTAAGCACTGTGTCTAGAAAAATCTGATTAAGTTTTACAAGACACCTACAAGAATAGGAGAGGGGGGTGGGAGAGACATATTTCCTTTGTGCATGTGCAAAGTGAATGAGTCTGTCTTAGGAGATTGCTTGGAAAAAAACACCAACAGAACACTATTTTTAATTTTTTTTTAAATTATTTTAAAGATATGTTTCTAGATACAAAATAACTTCTCTCCTTTCACTGATAGAGAGACACAATTCAAGGTCAACAAAGCTGTGTGAAACATTCTCCTACTCATATCAAGCACCGATCAGGAAAGGGCTCTGACCTTCTACCATTCACCTGCAGCCAGAACGTGTACATACAGTGCTTGGACAAGCCACAATATTCCCACCAACATTTTGTATCTGGAATGGCCAGCGCTTTGGAACCATGAGGAGGAATCAGCCCCTAGGACAAAGCAAGACTGTCACATCGCGGCTGTTTGAAAGGACAGCAGAGGGCTGCCTGCAGTGACTGAACACTGCCCTTCAGGACACCCTCTCTTGCTGTTACCTCTCAGCCTCTTCCCAGGACGTCCTTCAGGATTTTGCCCACAGCTTGTCCTTTCCTCTGAGCACAGCACTGTCTTTTTTAAAAGCATGTGTTTGGCCCTCTGTATGACTCAGAAGTCTGAGGGAGGTTGTCACTTGATTTGTAAGTTTACAGGTAGAATAGCTTTTGGTAGCGAGATATAACTGATGAGACTTCTCAAAATTTACTGGCTCACATTGTTTAGAATTATGCTGCAAAGAATACTGCTGGCTTACCAGACTCTGAGGTGATCAGAGACATGCTTCCCAAAGTAGACAATCCTTCCTCTGAACTCCAGTACTAAAAATAATTTATGTTAATACTCATTTCCCCTCTGCCATCAGATTTTTAGATTTTTCTTTTTAGGCTAGATTTGAACCTTTTAGGAACTGTTTGAAATAAGAGGCAGACCACTGAGCTCATTTACATACCTGTTAAGATCAATGTGCTGGTAGAGTTCTAAGGCTTTACTAAAGTATTTTTTCTGAGAATTAAGGATTGGAAGCGTGGCTGCACAAGTGCCATGTTTCTCCCACTCATGCTTCCTATAGGAGAAAAGCAAAATTTAAGTTTTAGAAAACATTATATGCTGCACAAGCTAGCAAATACAATTAAAGCAAGCATCTGAAAGGCTGTATGTGTGAAGTAAGACACTGCACTCAGAAAAATACTGCACATGCAAAAAGGCAAACCAAGAGAACTCCCACCATTTCAATTACAACCATATCCATATATTGGTTTTTTTTAGTAGTATCATTTACCAAGATTTTGGACCTACCAGGAGAGTAAGGTAAAAGCCCACAAAGTCCCTCATTATGGTTTGTAACATCAGACCAAGGAAAAAGCCTTTCAGATAATAAGTGGTGTTAAAACAATACAAATGAGTTGGCCTTAACAGTGGCAGTTGCAAAAGAGAGACTTCAAATTAATGTAAGAGCTGCAGAAGACAAAGGAGATGATGGTCTAACGGTTTGGATGGCCTGGGACATTCAGAATTAGTAATCTGTTTTCCTATAAATTATGTATATGAATTTGTGTGAAAGTAATTTATAGTTCAACCCTTCACCTGTTATCCCACCAAAAGGAAAAAAACTCTCCTCCCCCGTCCATCACCTGTCTTTGTAAGATTAGGCATTGCAAGGTGACAAGGCAAGATAGATACCAATGGAGCAAATCATTGCTTCATTCCAAAGCTGACTAAGAATACTTCATGTCACAAGAGTGTGACAAAACTTTATGAAGCCAAAAGCAGAATTGGGTGGGTTTTTTAGATTAAGTTAGCCCAAACGGCTGGAGTGTTTGGTTTATTTAGCTGTCTCCTTTGAATCAGCTCGGTTTTGAAATAATTAAATGAAGGAATTTATGAAGTAAACATGTATCATGCTCTTATGATACAAAGATCTCTCCATGCATTGCAAAGAGATGTTTGGAGGTCAGAATGGTAAGAATATGCCTAGAATATAAGTATTTCTGAATTTTGTATAAGTTTTAGTGGAATCTTATCTGTCAAATGTACTTTCAAAGCACTAAAAAATTCTCAAAACTGAACAGACTAACCCTTATTTTGAGTGTGTCCTGGTTTCAGCTGGGATGGAGCTAATTTTCTTCTTAGTAGTTGGTGCAGTGTTGTAGGTTTGGATTTGATT
This sequence comes from Falco naumanni, assembly GCF_017639655.2. Taxonomy (NCBI): domain Eukaryota; kingdom Metazoa; phylum Chordata; class Aves; order Falconiformes; family Falconidae; genus Falco; species Falco naumanni. The sequence goes on along the minus strand of NC_054059.1, from coordinate 38,704,297 downwards.
TAAGGACAACATTGATAACACACTCATGTTTTTAGCTGTTGCTAAGTAATGTTTACACTAAGTCAAGGACTCTTCTGTTTCTTGGACTTTGCCAGCAAGAAGGCTGGAGGGGCACAAGAAGTTGGGACAGGACTCAGCCAGGACAGCTGACCCAAACTGGCCAAAGGGATATTCCATACCACAGAATTTCATGCTCAGTATATAAACTGGGGGATGTTGGCCAGGGCCTGCCAATCGCTGCTTGGGGACTGGCTGGGCAAGAGTCAGTGGGTAGTGAACAACCTTACTGTGCATCACTTGTTTTCTTTTCTCACTTCCCTTTGAATTTTATTCCTCTCCCTTCTCCCTCCTTTTATTATTATTATAACAATAAAAATTGTAATAATTATTGTTGGGTTTATTTTATTTCAATTATTAAATTGTTCTTATCTCAACCTTCGAGTTTTACATCCCTTCCCAATTCTGCTCCGCATCCCTCTGGGGTGAGGGAGGAGGGTGAGCAAGCAGCTGCAGGGTACTTAGTTACCAGCTGGGGTTAAACCATGACAGGGTGGAACAATGAAACTGCACAAGCTACTGAGACAAGACTGTTGCATCAGCTTTTACTTTGGCCTGTGGAAATACTTTCACAGGCCTGCTATCAAATCTTTCTTCTATTCCCCCATCAAGTCTTCTAATAAAAAGGAACAGTGCAAAAGAAAGCAACTCTTGCAATTTTATGACAAACTCAAATTGGACCGAAAAAAAAAAAGGGGGGGGGGGGGGGGGGGGCAAAGCTCAAAATATATTTATATCAATTCTAAAGTCTATTGAAAGAATAAACAGTATAATCTTTAATAAGGCCACCTGTGAATTGGGGAGGAGGGGAAGGAGTATGGAGGTTTTTTTTTCTTCTTTCTTTTCAAGTTTTCATGAGCCCTGTATTAAATAGGTATCAATTCAGCAGATGTACACAAAAAGTTATCTAATCACAAATTCCTGCCACTACCACAGCATTCTCTGGCCTTATGATAACTTAAGTATGTCACAGAAAAGCAGAAAAGTACAAGGACAACTATTATTCACTTGAAAGCCTGCCTTTGAATTGCTCATTCCTATTAACTTCATATTTTTCCTCAGGAATGAAAACACTTTTAAAAGTTATGTTTTTACCTAGAGAAATTCGTACACTACTTCTGAACAGAGAATGAATAAAGCAGCTGTGGGGTCAAAAGATTTGGGGCAGGGGAGAAGATGTGTTACTAGAAGATTTTACTGTATGTTCCCAAATTCAGCCTTGTAGAGAGTTCTCATCTTTGCTGTAACACTGAACCTGACTGCATCTCAAGTTAATTGTTTACTGCCTGGAGATGTCCACTTTATATGGGCCAAAGAGCAGATTTCTCAACAAGGGAATTAAAATTACTGATGAGAAAAAGAGACCACAGTTTTAAAACAAACGGAAGCTCTTTAGGGATAAATTTAGCAAGAGATATTGAGCAGTTAGCTTGGACCAGAAGGAGACAACAGCCAAATCCAAAGGGCTACTGGAACCACAGTAAGCTGGAGGCAAGGCTTTGCATGTAGGATGTCAATTTTTCTTCAGAGAATATATGCATGCATATGTGTAAAAGTAAGGGTAAAGTGTTGTGCTTGTCTTTGGAAGGCTTTCTGTAGTACTTGTATTAGAGTGCCCTGCTGTTTCCAGAAAGAAGGCAGAAAGAGAAGGGTAAAGATCTGATGGTGCTCAAGAAGCATATTACTGCTACCATGGGACCGCTGCTGGAGTGGTTTGGTCCAGTTTGCACTGATACATGCAATGGGGCTGTGGGGATCTCAAGTAAAAATACACAGATCTACCCACAGACAGTGCCTATGCATCATCAGCTGCCACAAGTCAAGAATACATTGTGCTCAAGTTTTTTTAATCAGTCCTGTGAACTTCCCGAATGGAAAACTACCTTAGAGTCACTAGAGACTCTAATTACTGAATTAGTGAAACTTTAAGATAACACTCTTGACAGCGTTACTTTTTTTTTTGCATAAAAATATTTTTGCATAAAAAATTTTTGTGAAAAAAATGCAGATACAGCTAATTCTGACCATTCAGCACAGGCATATGAAATTTCACCTTCACCTCTTCCATTTACATGCAAACTGAAGCAGTTAGGAAGGAGCTGCAGGTACTAAGGAATAACATAAAATAATCTGTTTAGAAATCAAAAGAATTAATGTCTCAATGTTATTCACTGAGACACATTACCCTTCACCTAGACCACAGAAGGACAAGGTAATTCTACTTGAGCCTCAGTTCACAGCGGGATGGCAGGTGGATATTCAGGAAGGCCACCCATCCTTCTGTACCTCTAGACATACCAATGCGCTAGGCAGTAGCACAGAGCACAGGCTAGTTGTCAAGAACTTTGCTTTCATCTTTTCCTCCTTGTAAGAAGACACAAGTACTTTCTCAGCCACACAGGAGTGAGGCTTAAGGCACTAGACTGGCTTCCACTAGCCACCAATTCCTCTATGGCACTGCTAAGAGTAAGTGTTCCACTAGCATACCTCATAGCCAAGTCCTACAAATGAAGTCTTAGCGGGCTGCAGAAATGCAAAGGAACAAAACCAGTACAACTCAGCTCTGTTGAAAGGATTTTGCTCCCTGTTGTGTACAAGGCAAGAGTTCCCCCAGGCACAAAGTCACACAAATGTGACAAAGTCAGGACACATATCAGGTGGGTCTGAGGTTTATAGAAACCACCCAGCTGGAAGACCGGCTCATTATTAGGGTAGGAACAAAGGTCTGTAGAGCACAGCTGCAAGTGCTGCTCACAAAACGTAGATTAGGGAGACCCAGCTGTCCTATAGGCTAAACACTGATTCCTTCTCTGTATGTGTAGAAACTGATCCTGAAGGGATTCTTGATGTAGAATTTTTTATTTGGTCAAAAAAATTACTAACTACTATAAGAAGGACAGTTTCAGTTAATAGATTGAGATATAAAGCACATATAACCCTTTGTCCTTAAGGCATTCTAGCCTGTCCGGTTCAAGCTCTTGGGTGGCAATTTTCACAGCCCATAAGTCAACAAGGTGAACAGAGATGTGCAACTACCTTTACAGAAGCACCCACAGCCATACTAAAATCACCAAAAAATATTCTTTACCTCTCCTTTTAAGCCAGGGCTACAGTTAGAGGTAAACCCAAGAAGAAACATACACAATTATAGCAGCCTTGGGAAAACCCTGACATGATACAGTAAGATAGTCAATATCCATTTGGTTTGTGACTGCTCACAATCTTTACCCAATTAAGATACCCTTAGTCTACAACAATAACTGTGAACAGTCAGTTTTACTTTCAGATTCTTATTTCTGCTGTATCAGGAAGTTTATGCTACAGACAATTTTTTATTTTTTTTTGTTAATTTTGAAGTAAATACAGTATTTTAACTGAAGGGGGACATACAATGGGATTTTACTGGCTTTCAGTTGGCTTAAAAGCTTACATTTACAAAAATATGCAGTTAGAGCTGCCAATTACAGTGCACTTGTCACCTTACTGAAAGGGAGTGAATTAACCTGTCAGTCAAAATATTAGTTACAGTGTTATAACCTGACATTTGTATTGCTTTTATGATATTTCTTATTTCCAGGTATTGAAAAAAAAGTGTTATTTGCTAGCCTGTAACTGAAGGGGAAAAGGTTTCGACTGTATTTGTTCATACCTGCTGCCTACCAAACCACCTGTTAGTAAAATAATAACTGCCATGCACCTGTTTTTATAAATAGGTAGGTAGCCAGCGCATGAGAGATGCTAGACTTATGACACATTTTTCTTACTCTAATTCCAGGAACAGTTTAAGGTGGCATAAAACTGCTACCACAGAAAGAAGCAGTCGTGCTCTCCTTGGCACAGTGCAAGAACAAAGGTGTGGAGGGAGAAAAAGTGAGACCACCACTTTCAACAGGTACAAGTTTAGGTTGCCATAAGACACTTGCGGAACCAGTTTAAGACTCTGAGAAGTGCCTTCTGCAGAGCAAGCACAAGACTAAGAGAGATGCACATTCCCTTCAAAAAATTTGAAAGCCCAAAAGGAAAGGTCTCTCAAGGCCAGCAACACAGCGAAATTAGCTAGAAGAGGTCTGAAAGCTACTCTTGCAGTTAAATGTGACACCCCAGGAGCGCTACTGCTATTCAGATTTAATATGTCAACAGCAGCTGTTTCTCCTCCCTGGGGGTAAAGGAAGGAAACACATTCTCTTTCACTAAGTTTAATTTCTCTGAAACCTCTGCCATAGCCTTCTCAACAGCTGCAACCTGCAGGTGCTCTAACAAGAAAATAGATCTATTTTGCAAATGAGACTGACAAGATAGACTACTTTCAGTGGCTTCCTGGACACCGTTTCCCAGGCACATCATCTCACCTGAAGAATTACCAAGTCAGATCAATTCATTTTTTTGCAAAACAATATCCAAAATACTTCTTAGGTTTTTTTGTACTCACCAGAACTGGGTGCGATTCAGAGACGAATGAAGCACATCAGGCCAATAGTGTCTCATGTCTGACAGAAGATCCTAAAAGTATCACAATAAACCTACAGTGTTGAAAAGTATTTCTTACAAAATCTACACACATTGCAACATTCTCTAGAACTGAGGCCTCATCTTTCAACACCCCCAACTAAAACATTTACCCACAGCAAGAGAAAAGGTCTTTTTCCCCAATATTCTGAACATGCTGCTGTTGAAGGTAACAGGTAGGTAGGTACAACTGGCTAAATATCTGAAAGTACTAATACCAACACACTGCCTCAAAGTAGGATTTTCCTTCAACTGTCCCTGCAGAAGTTGTTCAATCACACAGCTTTTCACATTTGTTGGTTCAAGCCTCCTTTCCCCATTCACAACACATTTGAGTGAAATATGGATATTTTTTAATTAAAAAAAAATTAAAAATGCTTAATTCCCTGGGAGGAAACACCCAGAAAACTGTACTCTGAACTCATACTTTCTGTGTTCTTTGCAGTAGAAAATGGAAGAGAGAACATGGACTGACTGTAACCACATTTTCACAAGTACTTCTTACTACTGCAAATCCACTGCCTGTATTCTATATTTAAGGAGGATGTGGCTGTACTAGTCAAACCTCACACCTACAAAACCAAGCAGGAACAGCTGCTAATGACCACAAGCACTGCAACTTCAAGTAGTACCAGAAGCACCCAATGAATTTGTGGAGTCTTTAAAAGAACACACCTCTCAAACATTAACAGTGATAAATTGTAAGCTACAGATTTTGCATATAGGATGTGTAGAAGTAATTGCATAGCTCTGCTTGGTACAATTGTTTTTGTTTTAGGTAAATACCTTAATCTCTGTGACATTGAAATGCCATGTCCTATTACACTCTTCAGTTTTGTCAGGCCTAGGGAAGGAAAACAAAAGTGAAAAAATATGTCTCCTAACTCACTAATGGTAACTAATATCATTCTGGTTTATTTCATTAGCCAGAATTTTAAATATGGAAGATTATAGCTAAAGATTTTATTTAACAATTCAAGTAACCCATCAGCATTCGCAATGTTTCAGAAATAAAAATTCAAGACATTAATTATGGCCAAAACATTTCCACACAGAAGCTCTTTGTTAGGCCCTCCAGTCCCTCTCCCTATGTGTAAAAGTTCTGTGGGGAGAGTAAATGATATGGAAGGGTCTTGCACATGATGCCCCTAATGACACTGACCTCCTCAACCACTGCACCAAGTGATGATTCTGCAAGTACCACCAAGACACTCACTGGAAATCTAGACATAATGCTGTTCACCTTTCCAGGATGGATAGCTTGAAGTCCTGCACTGAATTTTCCCTGCATTTGTCAGGAAAACCTTTGAAATGCTGCCATAGGCACCAACTCCCATGAGTTGATTCCCCTGAAGCAATTAGTTTTTCCTGTACTTTTGCAATATTTGTGCTGAGTTAAGATACTTAAAGCCACATGCAGTCACGAGACATTAAGAAATTCTGTGTACGCTGGGAGAGAAGGGGAAAAAAAAAGGGAAACACTACTTCCCTTTCTGTTTAAGAACAGTACTGATCTTAGAAAATGTATAAACAAAACACTCATGTGGCAAGACTATTTCAGGAGCTTTGCAAATCATGACATGCAGAAGTGTATTTCAGTTTTATATCAAACGACAGGGTTTTGATTTCCAACAAAGTGAAGGTTTTTGTTTCAGGGAATCATAAAACCAGATAGATTAAGCCCTAAAACAAACAAACAAAATACTAACATCCTGGTACAAAATTTGATTTTTCCTTTCCAGGCTGAAATAAAAACACTCTATGATCATACCATAGTCCATGGATTGTCCAGTACTCCGGTGGGTCTTGACAATCATTAGCACTCATCTGTGGGAAACAAAAATACAGAATGTTTGTTATACGAGTCCAGGGATGATGTTTTAAAGCAGAGGAAAAAAAAAAAGCAAAAAAAAAGCAGATCATTCACTGGTGTTCCAAGGCTCTAGTAAGACATGAGAACTTTTGCTTGCCCAAATCAGGAATTGGTAAACTCCAGTTACTTAAAGTATCCACTTGGTTGTGCCACTTTGCAGAGAACAACTAGCATTAAAATTCTGAAGCAGATCAAATGAATACCAGAGGGTATCCTGAACAGGCAGTGTAAAAAGAAGACAAAGGACAGGTTCTGAGGAAACAAAGTAGCCTGATGCATGCTAAATGAATGGCACTAGATACACCAGCTGGCAGCTCACTTATTTTTTTCATCATCAGATCTTTTCAGGGAATGCAGAGCCATTAAAATAAAAAATATCAAAATAAACTGGAATATTAGACAAGCACAAAACCATCTTTAAGCACCCAGGAGTAGTTTTAATGTTGCATTAAAGGGAAGAATACAAAGAAGATATGAAATATGTTGCTTATTGCAAGTAAAATGATTAGGAAATATTTTTTTTAATATTTTGACTTGAGCGATAAGGGAACAGAGAGAAGAGGAAAGACCATATGCATTCCAAAAAAACCCACCCCAAAAAACACCAAACACAAAGCCCCTAGTAAAAAACTTTTGATAACGCAGGAGAAATAGCCTACATAATCATCCTATGCCTGCAAATGGCATTCCTCAGGGGCTGGTATTGGGACAAGCACTTTTTAATGTCTTTGCCAGTAACATGGACAGTGGTATTGAGTGCACCCTCAGGAAGTCTGGCAACACCACCAAGCCATGTAGTACAGCTGGAAGGAGGAGATGCCATCCAGCGAGACCTGGGCCCATGTGAGCCTCATGAAGTTCAATGCCAAGTGCAAGGCCCTGCACGTGGGTCAGGATAATTCCAAGCACAAATACAGGCTGGGCCAAGAATGAATTGAGAGCAGCTGTGAGGAGAAAGATCTGGGTGTGTTGATAGACAAGGAGCTCAACATGACCCGGCAATGAGCATTTGCAGCCCAGAAAGCCAGATAAACCCTGGGCTGCATCAAAAGAAGCATGACCAGCAGGTTGAGGGAGGTGATTCTCTCTGCTCCCACTCTCATGAGACTCCACCTGGAGCAATGCATGCCACTCTGGGGCCCCCAACATAAGGACAACCTGGTCTTGCTTTAACGGGTCCATAGGAGGGTCACAAAGATGACCAGAGGGCTGGAGCACCTCTCTAAGAAGACAGGCTGAGAGAGTTGGCATTGTTGAGCTTGGAGAAGAGAAGGCTCCAGGAAGACATTATAGCGGCTTTCCAGTACCTAAAGGGGACCTACAGGGAAGCTGGAAAGGTACTTTTAACTACAGTATGCAGCAACAGGACAAGAGGTAATGGTTTTAAACTGAAAGAAGATAGATTTAGATTAGATAATAGGAAGAAATTCTTCACTGTGAGGGGCAGTGAGGCACTGGAACAGGTTGCCCAGCGGAGTTGTGGATGTCCTCTCCTTGGAAGTGTTCAGGGCCAGGCTGGATGGAGCTTTGAGCAACCTGGTCTAGTGGAAGGTGTCCCTGCCCACAGCAGTGGAGCTGGATCTGGATGACCTTTAAGATCCCTTCCAGCCTAAACTCTTTATGATTAATTACTGCTTACAGCACAGTACACATTCCTGAACAGAGTCAAAAAAAGTCCATGTTCATACATCACAGAATACCATTACTGTATTTTCCCTGATTATTCTGCTTAGTAATTATGGCTCTTTTTAGTAAACACTTTTTGCCACTAAATAACAACCTCCTCAGACTTTCTTTTCCCATAATAATAGCTTCCTTCTTCAGCTGTGTATCCTGTCTTAATTATACCACAATGCCTTTTATGCGATGCCAGAGCAAAAGCAGTGTAGAGAAAAGCAGAGGCCTGTAATCTCACTAATTGCCTTCCACCTGCCACAGGCTAGCAGCAGCAAAACTGCAAGCTCTGCAAGACTTTCTTGTTCTGTGCTAGTTTCCTTCCTCTCCTCTCTTGCCACCAATAACAGAACCAATTAAACCCAGCAACAGCTTTTTTCCTGAAAGTAGTTTCAACAAACACACATTGCAAACACCTAAACAATACTGCTCCTGTCATGACACAAGCTTGTGGAGCTGAAAGAGTTCAGCTATCTAGCCCAAAATACAGCAAATTAATAGCCAGCAGCTAATGCATCATCCCCTGAAAAACATCCTGACAGCTAACCAGCTTGCTCAACCAAGGGTAGTAACAAGAACAGTGCAATTGTGTTCCTTATCCAATCTTTAACCACAGTTCTCAGACAGCTTAAAGGAAAGCCAGAAGTATTTTAATTCTGGAACCAGTTCTCCCCTATCACAACACTAACCTTATTAGGAATTTTTTCTACACATTTCACCAGGCTCTTGGTGTTATATTGTGTGCTGACAGAACTGTGAGGTCAATGCAACAGCTACAATGCATCAGCTCACATTTTGCATACTTTGGTCAGCTTCATTCATCCTCCTTCTTTGTTGCTGTTATTTAGTTGTAGTCACAGTATTTTACCAATGTTCATTTCAAATCAGTATCATAAAATGAGCAAATGTTAGTCTCAGAAGCTGGGTACCCCTACTGCTTCTGCAAAAACACTGTTTATCAACCTTCCTGTTTATCATGTACTGATTGCTGAAGAATTAATTCACCCTCAGGCAATTGCTGACGTGAAACTGAGTTACAAATGTGTATTTTCAAGTAGGCATTGGACCCCAGAAAGCCTTCTGTATCTAGATTAATTTGAAAAAGGAACATTGTTTTCTCCTGTTTTAAAGCAATCTGATAATCAAACCAATCAAAATTAACTATACATGATCTATAACCCTAAGAAAAGTGCCAGTGAGCCTTTACAGCACCCACCATGCTGAGAGGGAATGCTGCAGCAGAGAGATTAGCTGATTTGTAATAGCAAGACATCGGATAAACAGCAGCTGTCAGAAGTGCAGAAGCTCCTTCCACCTCTGAAATGCCAAAAAGTGGAACATCAAACTGTCATGGAAGTGTTACCTCTAGAGCTGCCCAAGTTATAAATCCCTTGGTTTGGTGGCTTGTACACAGGAGAAGGTAGTGCTACTGGATCATATACAGACACTCCAAGTTTAAATAAAAAGTAATCTTCTGGGAAGTGAAATATTTAATCCTGTTCTCCCTTTTAACCACCTTTTTAAGTAGACCATCTGTTTAATTAGGATTAATTTTAAGTGTTATTTTGTAATGAAACATCACAATTGCTATGAAAAATCCTTGCTTTTGAAGCTGCAGAGAGAGTTCACCTCTTCAATTTCTCTCCCTCAAAAAGTGTTTAATTATTCCCCTTCCTCCTTCCCCTTATCTCCTGGGGTAAAACCAATCAATGAATGAACCAAATTTATAAGGTTGCTGAAAAAATTTGGGAGGAGAGAAACAAAATGAATTTAATTCTTGCTGAATTCCTCTCTAGCGCAAGCTGATAAGCTACAACCTTTCACGTGTTCATCCTTACAGAAGATAAAGACCCACAAAAACATCTAAACCAGAGCTGATTCACAGAGAAGCTGGAGGTACAGATTAAGAGTTAGCTTATGAGTTATACGAGCATTTAGGGGAAAAAGAAAAAAAAAAAAACCCACAAAACAAACAGACTTTCTTTTCTTCCAAAATAGCATGTCAAGAGCTGGACACACACTTTGACACACCTGGCTTAGCACACAAACAAAGAAGTAAAGGTATCCCTTTATCTAAGGAACTTTTTGATCTAATGCTCGATCACAACGGTGTACTGCCCCCACCTTAAATCCTTTAATTCTTTCTATATTATGTGACTACTTCTGTTTAAAACAAAACAAAAAGTAGTTTCTATTCTTCCTTTAAGCCTCTGCTATAAAGTTATTGCCAAAGCCTGAAATTAGGAAAACATTTTATCACACATTAAAAAAAAAAAAAAAAAATCATCTGCTGCTTAACACTACATTCAAACTTGAATTCAGGCTGTTCCGTTCACCAGCCTATTCTGTTGTCCTTTCTTCGATTCTTTCATTTCATCAGCACATATGTGCAGTAAAAGGCACATGACAGCAGGTTTTAGTACTCATTTCTTTATCACCCTTCCCATTCTCAACTGAAGAGGAACCAAATAGCCTACAAACTTGCACCAGATTTTCCCCATTTCAAAAGGAAACACCCACATAAGTTTTTCTCTTGCCATCTCCAAGATGCAAAAGCTGTAATAATATTTGTCTTTTTAAGTTTTTGAATTACAGATCTTCACAACTCCATAAAAAGGGAGGGGGCAAGTGCCTCTTCTTGCTTTTGAGTTGCTCCTATTTCCACCCAACAGGATTCATGTTAATTTGTGACCAGAAAGTTTAAATGTGACATGAATTAACAACATGAAGTTCAATAAGTTACACCACAGGCACAATTTATTAAAGAAACATTGAATTCATAATCACTTGAGGTCTGTGAATTTATCTTGGATATCTCTGTAGAAGACACAGTCACTTTAGGTCAATTACACGGTACTGGAATTTCTAATCACATGATGCGGAAAAACATCTCTCTTCACCCTTTCACTGCAGCAGTCAGTAGTTAAGTCCTGGGATTGTTATTGCTTCCATGACACTCGTTATTTTATTTGAATGAATTAGTTCAGAAGATATGGTTACAAAACACTTTCCAGTTTAATGGTGCTGATCACACTCAGTATTAAAAAGCACCAACTGAACACGTTACAGTTTTAAGCACTGAAAGAGCTGGGAGATGTGTACTCTCAAATTTCTGGCATGCTGAACTGTGCCCACTAAATTTAAAAAAAGACATTTCAGGCCTTCAAAAGCCAAAAAACTTTAACACAGATATGCAAAATAGGTAGGAATTAAGATGTAGGTCATCCACACACCTACCAAGAACACAGTAGTTTATAACCAGTGAAGTAGTTTATAACCAGGTGCCTTTACATTGGAAACAAGCTAATAAGCACAAAGTACGGTCTCAAAGGTTTTTACATAAATGATATGAATTTTGCAGTTTCCTTCACTCAGCTGTTTTTCCTTTCAACTTCATGTCAACAGTTTTAAACTGCAGAATGACATTAAAAATACTTCCTTCCTGAAATAACATAGCTATCAAATATAAATACACTGAACATGCAGAAGAATCTACGTACTTTAAAAAAAAAAAGCCCACAGCTGAATTTGGGAACTCCCCTTACATTAATATTAGCAAAAGAAAGCCTTTAGGGGAGTACAGTTGAGATTTTGTTTCTTCATATGACTCGGTGATGTGAAACCGTGCAAAAAGTCACTTACTATGATTTTAATTTCACTTTTTCTTTGCTCCTTTGCAATGCTTCTGTCCATCTCTTACTAAAGAAGATCACAACAAATCAATAAAGTATAAGAAAGCCTACATTTTCTGATGCTTACTATCTTCAATTATTCATTACAATTTCACTGGAAAGTTATAAAGGTTATTTATTAATTTACCAATAGCACTATCCTGGAATTAAGAGTAGTAGCTAGCATGAATATTCAGTGGGAAAATAGGCTGGTAGGATTTTTGTGTTTGGTTGGTTTGTAGTGGGTTTTGATTTGTATTTTTTCATTTTTTAAATTGTTTGCATTTCATTCATGTAAGCAAGGGTTTGCACTGCTACTGACTCTGAATGCCCACCTGCGCCAGGCACTACAAGCTCCTGAACATCAACCTCTCTGCTTGAAGTCAGAAACAGCAGTGTTTACTCAACAGAAAATCAGACACAAATTGCATCAAATCTGCCATTATTCTCCCTCAAAAACAGGCAAACAAAAACCGTAACCGTGGCCACTCCCTGGTCTCAGTCACACATATCTGCTTTGTTATTGATACCTCCCCTCCACATTTAACTAATGTAAAGTACATCTACTTTTCCTCAGAAATTTTGGGAGTATGTGACTTTTGCTGCTACTGTTTCTATACATATTTCCAGAAACAGGAATAAGAAATAAAAAAAAGTACCTAAAGCACAAAAAATAGGACTCTGATATAGTAATAAATAAACCTAAGTCTCCAAGTATCGGGACATTTTTGACTCCAGAGATATATGCCTGAAACTGAAGCTTATTATCCACAGGGTTCTTCATCCTTGGGTCAGTAAATCTGATCACATCTTCCATTTTGTAGTATAGTGTATTTTTAACTTACCTGCATGAGAAGAGGCCTTCAAGTATTTCCAGCATAGCAAAAAGGTTCTATTTATCAGATGGTAGTAGGTATTTAATAGCAAAAGGGACATAAGTACAACTCTTAGCTGTCCTTTTGACAGACACATGTTGAAAAGTTTGGTTCGCTTTTGGTTCCCACCCCTCAAATACAGAAATGCTCAGAGATAACAGCTTTATAGTTGCCGTAACAGCTTTACAGTTCTCTTTTTCCTGACTGAATCCATATTTGATGGCTTATTAAAATGTTGGAGCCAAAATTACAAAGCTAGAACTCATCATGCAGTAACCAGTTCAAGTACTAATCTGCTGTCTTCAGTCAGACAAGACAGGCAAGTCTGGTTGAAGTCTAGGATTAAGTTTACAACTAACAAGACATCACAAAATACGTAACAAGCAATTAAGGCTTAGCATACAGTATGTCCTACATTGACTACTAGAGCTGTAACAACACATCCCGTCTTGTTTACTGCTACTCTGGAGTGCAGGGGAAGCAGCAAAAGTTGCACCAAGATCAGCAAAAGCTTTTATAAAGATATAAGGGCATAAGCATGATTAAATACTTGGTGGGCTTCTTTCAGTCTGTTTTTAAACACATCATCTAAGGCTACCTTTGTCAGGATAAAAGAGAACAAAACACAAAAATCTCACCTTACATACAGTCACTGGCCAATGATGAGCAAGATACAGCTTTTTCCAGCTATGAGGGTGGTTGTCACTGGAGAAACACAGAAATATTCATTTTTCCTCATGCATTTTTAAAAGGACAACACCTTCAGCCAGCAGCACAATGCTTACTAGCATAATGCATTGTTATTAGAGCTGCTTGCTGCTTACAGCTTCTATCACAATATTTGGGAATTCCAAACATAGCAGGACCAAACTAAGAACTCACATAGAAACAAAATATTTAGAAACCTGCTAATACCCCTTCATTGTTAAACAAATTCTACTCCTGTCATCCTATTTCCATATGCTTCCCATTTCTTAAATATGGAAGAAACACGTCGTTCTGTTTTATATTTAGGAGAGTGCACAATGGCAAGCTTTTACAACAATAATTACCAAAACCCCCTGATATCTTTGTTTAGGATGTTAAGAATCTTCTAGGTGCAGCCCAGTACTGGGCATCAGTATTATCGTTTTCCTGTGCAGAGGGAAAGGGAAAAGAAAAAAGTTTAAAAATTTTGTTCAAAAAGTGTTTGAAGCCAATGTCACGTCTCTACCACTTCTACAGAGGGAACAGTTCCAACAGTTTTCCAAGTCTGGAGCAGCTCTATTCTGGATAAACTAGGAGTAGACAAAAAAACTTGCTGCTTCAGACAAAACAGTAGATAAATTCAGCTATTAGGCAACCACACTGAATTATTAAATAGAGCAGCAAGTAGGAAAATCAACAAAAACAGAACAGTAAATTGTTCAAACTGACAGCACTATGTGCAGTACTGTCAAAATAAATTGCTATTCTCTGGAAGCTAATAGACACATGTCCTTCATTACTGCTTGCCAGAGGTTATACAAGAAGAAAAAGAGAAAAACTAATTCCTCTCAACTTGAGGAAGCAAGGATGCTCCCACATTACATCTCAATTTTTTCCTCTAGTTTTGCCAGTTTGCAATGGACACGTTCTCTTAAGCATTCACATGTATCTGTGGTGTTTAAGTAACTTAGCAGAATAGCTCTGGCATCAGTTATAGCCACAGTGAAAACTATTAACATTTCTAACTGGTCTTCGCTGATGCTGTGGAAACCTGAATAGAATAATTCCCCAGTATTGTACAGCAGTTAGTTTCCTTGCTTTAAAAAATCCTTGCTTAGAAAAATACCATCTTTCATCTATATTTGAAATAGCAGCTGAACTTCTGCAACAACCAACATGCCAAAACAAATTCTCCCAAAGCACACTTTTTGGCTAAGGACAGGTCATAAAATTTTCATTATTAAATAGACCAATTTATTAACGAATTGTTAATTAGTTAACCAAATAAAATTTAGAAATTTAAGCTCAGAACTGGAATCCAAGGAAAGCCATTTTCAGTACCTACCCAGCTTCAGGGATATCTCCCCCTTTTTTTTGGCCTGAATTACCCTCCTCTATGCAGTTCAGCACTGTGCCTCTCTAGAGCTGCCTCTTGTGCCAGGACGGATGGCCAAGCCATAGCCCAAGTCCTGGGGATTCCAGAAACCTCAGTATAGCATCTAAGCTACCAACCAGCTACAAGGTAGCTGTTACATGAAGTTCAGCACTTAACTGAGCACCCTTAACCATTCTCTTGCCAAAACATTTAAGGAATGCAAAAAGTTTATTTCCTAGTACAATGCAACAGGAATTTGAGCTTATACTACAGAAAGGTGTGATTTGGGGTGTGGGTTCTATTAGTACTCAAGCTCAGATTTTGCCAAGCGCCAACCACCAAAGGGCTGTGCGGCACTAATACAACCCCAGCTGGGATGCTGTGTGAAAAGGAATTTAAAATTACTGGAACTGAGAAAACAGCAACTAAAAAAAATACACAGTGTAACAGTTGATACAATTCATGCCATAGGGATTATCCCAGTTTTTCGTTATAGGTCCCAAAAATATTTATGATTTTTGTCATTACTATTACAAGTCTAAATGACTCATTTAAAGAAAGACTGCAAAGTTTTTAAGTGCAATTAATGTAATTTAAGTTTCCCTCTTTTTTTCATGCTGACACATTAATAAAAATGTAAAGGTTTTCTTAGGCATAACACCCACTACTCCAGTTAATGTTGATGCCTCATTTACCAATGGTCTAAGGAAATACAGCACATAATGAAATAAAGTTTACACTCATTAGAAGTTAAGTATTCTGCTGTGCATTTAAGAAAGAACTGTCAGGGCTTCTTTTTAAAGCCTAACTTACCTTTGAGTGAATTTATCTGAAGTACACCAACAACATAATGCCATAGAACACCAACCCAGAATCCAATAGTGCAGCTTTGCAGGCTTCATTTTGTTAATCAAATAGCTGTAAAAAGATGTTAAAAGAAGAAATCTGTTACTTAGCCGATGCACTAAATCACAAGTATTAAAACCACAACTATCTCAGAAACAGCAGGTAAAATCAACTCTAGACTACATTTAAAACCACGGGTAAAATGAGGATCTCTTTCAAGGCTGTGCCCAATTCCCCAGCCTGTACACCAATTTTCATAAGCTAATAGATGAAGGATGAGATCACTGTTTCTTTTTTTTTTTTTGCTTTACTTGCACACAGACCCAATAGAGCCACTTTCCAGTAAAGAGAGATTCATAAATCTTCTATAGAACCATAAAGACTCTACTTGTGTTCAGCTGAAATGCCCTAAGTGATTCGTTAAAGAACCTTTGAACTTCATATTGAATACTTGTGTTGGGTTGATGAAGGCTGATATTAGAAACTCACTGGAAGTATGATGTCCAAGGACGAGACTCTCTAAACACCAGTCAACCACTAAACTGTTGTTAAAAAAATTGCTGCTAAAACCAGATTAGTTTCTGTTCTTGTTATAAACCCGAGAGAGCCTCTATGTAACCACGCGCAATCTGCCTACTAGCTCATGAACCTTAGAAATAAGGGGATGACAAAAGGCAAAAAAACCCAAATAAACTTCACTTTCACCAACAGGAGGACTTTCACTGGACAGAGATCAAAAAGAACCAGCTGCCTCCTGTTATCTGCCAACTATTTCACAGCATTTCAAATGCTACCTCCCAGAAGCCAGAAACAGATGTACATGCATGGATTTACATGTGGTTATTAACACCTCACTAAACCTACTTTCCGACCTTCTCATTTTGAGAACCCTAAAAAAAGCACTACAAGACACCACATGTAACCTATGTGTCCCTTCAAAGATC
Organism: Falco naumanni; assembly: GCF_017639655.2. Classification (NCBI taxonomy): domain Eukaryota; kingdom Metazoa; phylum Chordata; class Aves; order Falconiformes; family Falconidae; genus Falco; species Falco naumanni. Next base: position 38,687,789 of record NC_054059.1, on the reverse strand, counting down.
GTTCACTACACATGTCATATCCATTTTTCTAGGAAGGTTTTAAAATTAAACCTTTCTTGTTCAAATAAAGCCTGTTTTGACACCAGTAAAGACATTGCTGAGTCAGCTATTAAGGCTAACTTCAGGAAATTCAGTGTAATTCTGAACCACACCTCATAAAAAAAAAAAACAACATACACACACACAAAAAAAATCCATTTTCCCACAATTGTCCCATGGCTCTGGACCCTGCTTGTAGGCTCCCCAGAAGCCCTACCCCACAGCCCTGCAAATACCATGGCAGAGCTGATGTATAAAGGAGGCAGCCTCCCAACTTGCAAAATCTGCCAAGATTTCAAAACTGGTGAGGGATTTGGGTAACAACTGTAAGAGCTAACCAGCTAGATTTATCACAAGGTTTTGCTACATTGTAAAGCAACTAGTCTTTAAGGGATTCAACTTTTTCATATGTTAATGTCTCTCTAATTTGCAATGGCTATATTTTCAAGGTAAACAGTTTGACCTAACAGAAGATATTACTAGATAAATATTGATTGGCAACTGTTAATTTTCTGATCTAATTTCTTAAAAAAAGGCCTGAAGGATTTTCACTCACCAGGCAAGATGAGCACAAAAAAAATCAAATCATTTAGAGTGTACTACTTGTATACAAAAGCAATTGATAATGCAGAACTAATCTTTAACAAAAGCTAAAGCAAGATGTGCAAAGAAATTGATATATCCACATAACACACAAAAAAAATAAAAGTAATTAACTATCCAGTTTCCCTACAAGTTCTGCATTTGAAGTGATCTTAAGTCTCATAACTTGAGCAGTAGGAACTGATGAGAGATTCAGCCTCACAGACCTGTTTATGATTTCATCTACTGTTATTTTCAACTGATAATCAACCAAGCAAGACCTTATTCTTCTGCATGATAAACTATGTACCCAAGATAAACCGCTGAGAGATGTAAGGAGTCTTCACGTAAGATTCTGCCCTACCTATAAAAAGCACATTTCTTCAGAGAGCAGAAAGTACCACTTAAAGACAGTAACATCGCACACCACCACCAAAAAGGGCTGCACTGTACAAGGTTGTGGAAAAAACATCTTAAGGAAGTAGATTATGAAAGAAAAATAGGTCAGCAAGCATTATGGTGTTTCTTTTGCAACCTGCTATGACTTAAGTCAGCAGGCACAAAGAAACATTTTACTCCCAGTAACTAAGTTGCAAAAAAGCACAGAGGCAATCATATCCCTTTCTTATTGGACTCCTACATTTGATCAAAAAATGACCAGAAACTGGGGGGGGGCTTAAAAAATAATGCTGCTATCAGAACAGTGGAATCTACTTGTTTATTCTACATATTGCTCTGCACCCTGGAACCAGAACGTAGAGACAACAGAGACAGCGAGCAGTTCTTAAAGTCCTTGATCTGTAACTTTTACATAACAAAATACATTTTTTCCACTCATAAACAATATATAAACTTTCTTTAAGGTTTTATCTCAGAAGACAATATTGCAGCTATCATGATGGAATTATTTACTCAAACTGATCTTTTATTCACCTGTGACATTCATGGTGGGAGATGAAAAGTACACCAATCCCAACTGAAAAGCACCCAAATGATGCACATTTGAGGACATACATCCCAATTGAAATTGTATAACCAACTAAGATGTATGAAGCACATCCATTTTTAATAAAAATTTATTCTGTTTAATAAAAACTGCACTGGATAATTCCAAAAAATACAAGAAAGATGACATTAAAAATCTTACACCCATTTTATTCTAATAAGAAAAAGAGATTTCATATTATTAAAGTTAGTTATAAAGAAGTCATGACCTCCAAAAGACTTCATAATGAAGAAAACTTAAAATTTCAAAATTAAATATACATACATACATAAAATCATTATTTGAAACTAGGCTGTCTACTCATTTTCACAAATGATAAAATTCCAAATAAGAATAGCTTTGGAATGACTCTTGGTTTACTACACCTGGATACAAAAGCACAGCACTTGTGGGCATGTTCATAACTGAGCCAGGACAAGGTCACTACTCAGCATTGTTCAGTGCTGGTGTCAAAATCACCTGCCCAGGCTTATCAATGGCTAGGGAGAACTTGTCAAAAACAGCGATGAAATCTTTAACACATTTACTATCATTTGAATACTAATATACAACCTTATGCTTCTTTTGGACATGAGCAATTAGTTACCTGTAATCTACTTTTTTTTTTTTCTTTTAACAACTAACTTGACTAATAAACCCTATATTTTATACCGAATTTCCTGGGTTACACTTTAGTTCAGGCATATAGACAGAAAACAGCAAAGAGCCTGCAGAAGAGTGCTTAAGCATTAGTGAGAGGACTCCCACGGCTAACAGCACAGCACATACAGCTAGATGTCGACAACTGCCAGAGATACGAATGAGGACACCTAGCCTGGCATCTAGAACTACAAAAATGAACACCCAAGGTTTTAGTCCTATCTCAAACAACCAGCACACACAACCTCTGCCACGAGTCAGCCAGCCATGTTACAAAACTGTATGCCAGAGGCATTAATTTAATTTACAAGGTTCTTAGCTCTGGCAACTTTTACCTCCACGGACCGTGCCCTGCTAACCACTCACCCCAAGCCCAAGTGCTGGCCCAAGTAATAGCAAAAAGCGCTTTGAAGATTTTTCAGCGGCAATACCCACACCCCCCGACACAGCAACCTTATGAGCAAAACTCTCATGATTTCTCTCACACAGTCCAAAGCAGAACTCGTGGCGCAGAGGTTTTAGGGTGAGCCCGGCACTGGGCTCAGCCCTGCCACCGCCTTCCTGAGGAAGCAGAGGATGGTGTCCCCTTCGAGGACCATGTCCCCTTCATACGCCAGCCAACACGCTGCTCCACCACCAGCACGGCGTTGCCCAGCCTCCCGACACCACAAAGTGCTTTCCCGAGATAAACAATCATCACATTATATTACAAAGGTGTTCTCATAAATTGTAAATAGGGCAAAACTGCAGAGAACCCAAAGCAGGATGCCTACGAGCAGCAAACAGGTGGGTGCTAAACCTGATGACAACTGTACCAAGAACTACAAGCAGTTTTCCCAACTCTGGGAAATATTGCAATGTCTTTGGCCGACTTGCTTCAAGGGGAATTTAAGGCGTAAGAAACAGAACCTGAGACAACCTGAGCCCTTACCAAACCCCGCAAACCCCACCTCGCTCGGTGTAAACCCGTAACCTCACGGGAGGCAGCAGGCACAGCAGTTTACAGAGGAACGCCCGGGGCAGCCGAACGCTGCCTGGCCCCTGCGCGGCCGCGGCCTCCGGGCCGGGAAGCGACAGCCGAGTCGGAGCAGCGCGGCTTCCCAGCCCGACCGCCGCCGCCGCGGACCCGAGGCCTCACCTCTGCCTCCGCCGGCCCGCGTTACCTTCCGCCCGCTGCTCCGGCCCTGTCCCCGGAGCAACCCCGCAGCCCGGGCCTCTCTCCAGGGTCGAACGCCGCTCCCCGCACGGCGGCGCTCCCGGCTGGGCCGCCCTCGCACAGCCTCCGCCCCGGAGGAGGGCGCGGGCGGGAGAGCGGGCGGGAAGAAGGCAGCCGCGCCGCCGCCCCGCCACCGCCCCGCGGTCCACGGCCACGGCCCTCCGCAAGGCCTGGCGGGGCCAGCCCCGCCTCTCGCTGGCGGCGGCGGCTCGGCGTGGCGGTTGGCGGCGCGGAGCCCCTGCCCAGCGGCGGGGGCGCCCCTCGGTTTCCCCGCGGAGCGGGCCGGGCCCCTGTGTGCGGGGTCGAGACATGAAACACCAGGTGCCCGCGGAGGAGACCATTTATATGCGTGGTTTTGCTCATCCATTAGGATGCTTTGGTTGGGTCTTGTTTAGTGTAATCCAGGTTTTGATTTCCTGCTGGACATTGGTGCAGCACAGAGGTCTTCAGGGGTGCAATAAGGACGCTCTGTGTTTTGAAGTAGTCTACTCGAGTAGCAAATTGGAGACTGCTGACAAAAAACAGCCCGAGGGGAACAGGGGACTGCTGACACCTGTACTTCTCCAAAATCATGAGGGAATTTTGAAATGGTAACAGTCATGTTTGGAAACACTAGAAAGTTTCTGGAAAAAGGAATCCAAAGGGATGAGTCATAAATATCCGAGGCAGGTCATGGTTCACTGTCTTCTCACCACTATAGTAAACCATGAAACATATTCCAACCCCTCTTTGCTGGTGCATGAATCATAAATACAAAGTGTGATTATTAATAACTATTACATAGTTTTGAACTGGGGGGGATCTGTCACAACCATCATCCATTAACACACTTGAGAAATATGTGGGCAGATCTACTTCCACAAGCAAAACAACATTTGTTTTGAACAGATTAATTACAGTCTGTGTAATAGGTCTTTGTTCAAAGTTACAGTATTATTCACTGGCAACAATTTTTTCATTATGTTTACGCATTCACAGGATAAGGAGGATGAGGCGAAATGAATCTGTTTGCCCACCTTTCCATGGAAACATGAAAATGTCATGCTGGATGGAATCCATCTGCTGTTGTCTCTGACAGTGTCTGAGAGGTATCAAAAGTTTCAGAAATTTTGCTGTAGAGTTAAAAATAGTGAAGCTCTCCAGATCCTTGTATTCAGCATTGCTCCTCCTCCTCCTCCTGCTGAGGGCATCGCCACTCCATCTGGCACTGAAGTCTTCATCACTGCCCATGAAGAGTCAGGAAACCGAGTTATTCTCTCAGCTTCAGATTTTATCTTTGTCTGCAGAGTAGGGATGTAAAGAGTGCGCTGTACTGCACATACAATCTAGCTTGCAAGGTACTGTGCTCCAATGTTAGTCCTGTTTTGAGGTGCAATAGGGATTTACACTCTGAGGCTGCCAAGTTAGCACTCAGCATTTTGTGAAAGCTAAGCCCAAAGACAAGTTTCCCATTAAGGTGGTTTTAAAGAGAGATCCAAAGCTACTCTGAAATACTGTAGGCTCTTAAGATATTAGGACAAGGAAGCCATATTTTTATGTCACAGTATCATTACAAAATAGTGCATGTTAATGGTGGCTATTATTAAAGAGAATGTTTTTGAGGAATATGAGAAAGACAGCGGAGAGCTACGCTGGATAACTATATCCTTAAGACATTCCATTTAATATTTATCTGTTTACTGGAAACAAGAAAATTGTTAATGAATCAATAATTTAAAATCAAACATTGTGTCAGATGTAGATGCTGACACCTGTAATGAGAAAGCCAAGTTCTTCTTTCAGTTTTTTCAGCATTTTCAAGATTCAAAAATATTCTGCTTTTAAGAAATTACTTCAGTAATGTGAACAGTTGTTGTTGCAACCTGTTCGATGAATAAAACCAATCATCATGAGACTGCTTTCTCAAATAATCATTTGTGAAACAAAATTATCTTCACCTTTCATCAATAGTTGGCAGATAGGCGACGTTAATACAACTCGGAATGTTAGGGATTGTTGACAAGCATATGTAAATATCCAGGTTTATAGGATGTGGTGTCAAGACTTCGTTTAGTAATTAATGCCTGGAATTTACTATTTCTTCTATGTTCTGACATGTGGTTATATTAAAGATTGAGGCACTTTGGTCAGTTTGAGCTGTACTTTATGCTGCTGGTAGCATCCACTGATTTCAGAGGAATTATGCACAACATAAGAGGCGGTTCATTAGAAGTAAGGTAGAAAGAATTTACCACATAAGTCATAATGAAAGGACTAGAAATTAACATGGAAGAATATCTGCATAGAGGCCATGGCAACTGTTGGGACCTTTGAGTGTTCCTGAAGTGTGACAACTTGAAATTGGATTATGGGTTGGTACCTGACTCATATCCATGTCCTGCATTATGGGGATGTGGCTCCACACACACACTCAAATCCTAGGACATAAGCACATACCAACACGCTTAGAATATTCTTCTGAATTGGGATAAAACTAAAAATTACTGAAGTGCTTTCCTGAACTAAAGCCTCCAACACCAATTTAAGAATTAAACTGGACTTTTAATGCTCTGTGTAATTAATTCTGAGAACAGGTTGGTCTCCAAAATGTGAGAAACATTGTAGTGAAAAATAATAGTCCTCATTTTGGGAATTTCTCGTTACAATTACTATGATATTTTATTTCAGCACTGACTTTTCTCTCCTGATCACTCCCTGTTAACACTCATGATGCTATGACTAGATGCTAGTGGTGGAAAACTAAGGAAATGTCAGAGCATTTGAAAAGTTTTATTTTTTTCATGAAAACAATATTTTCCTCAAAAAAATTCTGAACAAATGTAGTTGTATCTTAGATTGTTGTATGTTTATGTGCTGAAATGTGTTGCCTGAAAAGAACCTGACTCAAAATGAGGTTGGCATGATTCATCTTTAAAGATTTTACATAAAATGCTTCAGAAGAATGCATTTTTCCAGCTTCCAGCAGTTTACATTTAGATTGGGATTTAAGACTCAAGATAGAGACTTTCAAATTTTGTCTCCCTAAAACAATGCATTGTTTTGCTTTGATTGTTCCCATTGCACAAATAGAACCAACAAATCGAACTAAGCTTTGTTCTTAATTGTGTGTTAATAAGACATTTACAATACTCTAAGCAGATGCACAAATTTTGGAACGTAGGAATAATCCCATGTCCAAATTTAAAGTCAATAGACTTGGGCCACACATGATTTTGAAAGCTTAAATTTGGTTTAAATTGTGTTGAGAGCCTGTAGCAATGCCACTGCAGCATTTTGGGTTTGCTTGTTTGGTTGTTTGGTGCAGGAGCGGTCTGCAAACTAGGACCATGCATGGCTGAGGGGAATGTGCTCGAGCTTGTAGGTCACGAACCCTGGGAGGACGAGGAGTGTGAATAGACACAACAATTAACATGATGAGGCATGTTTACAGAGCACAGGGGAGTGGGAGACGGATGGCGCCAAGGAAAGATAACACCTTGCAGTTAATTGATGGCAGTTAACCACCAATCAGGGATTGCCTAGTATGCAAGGCTTAGCTTCAAGAACCAATCTGTTTAAAACGCGCAGCTTCTGAAAGTGTATAAAACCTCGTGCTTCTGTACAATAAATTGACATTTGCTTGCATCAAGCTGCGTCCCGTCTCTTCATTCGCCGCAAATTGGTGACCCCGACGTGATGCGTTTAAGGATCTAACGTGAAGGGCTCTCGAATCGCCTATCTGAGCGACATGCAGCGAATCCCACAGAACTTTGAATGATCTGCTGAAAGGAAGCAGGAGCCGGCCAGAAATCCCTCCGGAGCTGAGAGGTGAGCTGTGGGAAATCCGTAATGGGGAATCAGGGTTCGTCCCCAGAAAGAGACGTATATGGACTCATGAAGGGTCTTCTAGTCAGATCAGGGAGTCCGTGCCTCAGTTTCCTCAAATGGTGACCCCTATGGTGGTGTTCCGAAGCCTTGGAAGAATAAGGACGGAACTGGTCGATAAAAAAGACAGCTCGTGGAAGAGGGCTGCGTTCCGGAGGAGACGGCTTGGCTGAACGATCGTCTGGCTGTCTGGACCAGGCGGACAACCTAAACCCCGAGGATAACACCTGTATTCATCGAGACAGGTGAGCAGCCAAGAAACTTTAGAGACTTTGAAAGAATGAAAGTGTGTACATACAGCAGCCAATTGTATGATGCTGCCGCGGAGGGGAACTCCGTGTCGGGAATGCATTTAGCATCTTGGTGGCAAATTCTGACTACTCTTTGCCAAGTGTGGACTAATTCTACTAACGGTGCTAAACCAGAGGAAGCTGTAAATTCCACCGACAACGCGACTCTTCTCAAGACACCGTCAGTGATGGCGATTCTGTCCGCACCTCCTCTGCCTCCAAAGCTTCTGTCACTGATTGCAGCGACCCTCACAACACAGGAGCAAGCACGGGAACAGGACAACTCGGACAATGATTCCATTGACACCGATAAACCTTTTGATCCAGGTCCTATAGATCTGGAAAAGGAGCTAGACCTTTCCCCCTCCCCCTCGTCTCTCCTGATGCATTGATTGTATTTCTGGGGAGGGTGAAAGGGGGTCTGAGGGATTGGTGGCAGGAATGCAAGTGGGAAACACTTCAGTGATGGGTTTTGGGAGTCGCTATGGCATGTTCAGTATTTTGTCAGACAAATCAACCTGCAGAGTGGCAGCCTGTGCAATACGAGGCTGTGAAAGAGTTAAGCAAAGCAGTGGGGGAAGGGAGGATTCATAATGAGAGAACAACTAGGTATTGTGAAGGAGAACAGGAAAGATAAACATGGTTATCTAGTGTTTAATAGGTGTCTGCATGCTTGTAGAGATATATAGCTGTGCAACGGCATGAATGATTCCTGCCCTGAGCCTGGTGGAGCATACAGATGCGGTTTGTGTCCGGGCTCAGAGATGTAAATAGGGGCTTCTCTGTTATGGTAAAAGTGTTTCTCTTTGCATAAAAAAGAGAGGGAATGAAGGGAATGACCCCAGAGGTATGTTCAGAGAAGGCATGCTATGTTTTGAACTTTTTGACTGAACCAGTTCTTGTTTAGTGTGCCCTTCCACCTATGTATAATGTTAATCCAAAAGAAGATGATACTGTTTACACTTTGAATGTCGATCATTGTCTTTCTGTAGATGCTATATGTAGTAGGAGGCTATGATGGGAACGTGTCGCAGCGGTTCTTCTCTTATCCGGAGTAACAGCAGGGAAAGCATTAGAGTTAAATCACCTTGTTTGGTAGGCAGTTAAGCATGTGAGTCAAAATTGCCACTGCTTTTTGTTGTTGGTTCAAGGATATGGCTGTGAGGATTTTGATGGTATGCGCTGCGTGGATTTTAGGCGCCCCATTGCAGCAACATGTTATCAAAATCTGAGAAAATTTCAGCCTTTTTTGGCATTCATTCAATCAATTGGCAGTATTTTTGTTTGCTATTACCTTGGTTGCTGTCATGTTTGCAGGGGCCCTGCAGAACATGGCAAACCTGGTACTAGCTGTTCAAAAACAAAAAAAAGGAAAATTGTAAAATTGTATGGAACAGAGACAGTGGGTTATTTTGACACTGATAATATGTCTCAGTTTTTTATTTGTTCTATTACTTATACCTTGTTTTTACTCGTTCGGTTTCAAAGGTTCTTTTTGTGCAACAGGAAGGGGGAGATGCAGGAGCGGTCTGCAAACTAGGACCATGCATGGCTGAGGGGAATGTGCTCGAGCTTGTAGGTCACGAACCCTGGGAGGACGAGGAGTGTGAATAGACACAACAATTAACATGATGAGGCATGTTTACAGAGCACAGGGGAGTGGGAGACGGATGGCGCCAAGGAAAGATAACACCTTGCAGTTAATTGATGGCAGTTAACCACCAATCAGGGATTGCCTAGTATGCAAGGCTTAGCTTCAAGAACCAATCTGTTTAAAACGCGCAGCTTCTGAAAGTGTATAAAACCTCGTGCTTCTGTACAATAAATTGACATTTGCTTGCATCAAGCTGCGTCCCGTCTCTTCATTCGCCGCAGTTTGGGTTTTTTTAATAATGCAGTGTTAATTTCATAGAATCTTATTAAAGCTCTATTAGGTTTCCCATGAAAAACATTTTCCTTCTTTTTGTGGTAACACGTTACTCACATTTACATTGCTATACAAACAGTAAAAATAATTTTGGTTTATCTTCCTCAATTAGTTTCTATTATTTCCATAAAGATAGACTAGGGAATTGCATACATTCAAAATGGCAACCTTCAAATATGAAAGAGTTTGCGACAGTACATTGTGAGCTGAGTCAGAAGTTGGACTATTAGAATGCTTTGCTGCCCTCTACAAGGTGACCGTTTAGCTAAGTAGTATTCTGATATTTTGCAGCGCTCAAAAAGGGCTATCTGTAGACTGGATTCGAAATAGTTTATATGTATTTGAGAGCAGGAAGCCACTGTTACTGAAATGCTGACAATGAATTTTATAAATTTTCTTGTAAGTCTACTGATCTTTTTCCTTTGCTTTGCAATCTCCATCAAGTATTTTGTCAAGTGGGTTTTATCTTTGCATGAAGTTTGGAGATTTAGTGGAGAAAAAACCACGATAACTGTAATACCAGACACGTTTCTGCATTTATATTCTGATAGGGTTTTGAAAAATCAGATGGAAACTATCACTATCTCGCTTCAGAAGTGCAGTGTTGCAGGTGTACTTTAACACAATTTTATACTGAAGCAAAAGTCTGCTAGTGTTTCCCAAACTTCAGGACTTCAAGATGCAGTGCTATATTCTTTGGGCAGCTACAGAAACCGGCTTGTGCATCCAGCGGTACCTCCCGTGGGTTCAGTAGAAGCAGGGGGGTATGAATGACACCTGCCCTCCTCCCAGGCGTGACTGAGCCCTTAGGGATCGCTGAAGAACCAGTGCCACCTACTGCATCTGTTCGAAAATCAGCTTCCAGCAGCGCCCTGCTCAATCCGGGGGGTGTGTGTACTTGCTCACGTTGAGTATTCGTAGCTTCTGAAATTCTTTATCATACATTTGAGTTCTCGTCAAGAAAAAATCATAGGAAGTTCAGCGTGGGGGGAAAAAAAAAAAAAAAAGGAAAAAAGGCCTGAAAGCAACACGTAGCGCTGCAAATTGAGCATTACAACTTGCAAAGATTTGTACCTTTGTTCATAAGGCACAATAACGCTGAAGCCTCGCAGACCTACATCCCCGCCCTATGCTTTTAACGCAACGAATGCGGTTGTTATGAAACAAGGACTCTAGCAGCCCTTTTAATACTCTTATTTAATGCTCTTACGGGTGGTGGAGCAGGCAGGCTCGGCGGCGCTATCCTCGCCCGGGGCCCGCCGCCGCCCTGAGGCGTGTACCCCCTCAGAGGCCGGGGACTGTCGCCCTCGCTGCTGGAGCGAGCGCGGCTCCGGGGCGGAGGGTGGTCCTTCCTTAACCCCGCGTTAGGGTGAGAGGGCGAGCATAGGGCGGCTGGACCCCCCGGGGCGCGGGAGAGGGTGGGCGGGCTGGTTTAACCGTCGTTGGATCCGAGCGTGGCGGGAGGCGGCCTGAGGGAAGGGGCGAACGGCCGCGCCGCGCCGCGCCGCGCCGCCCCGCCCCGCCCCGCCCCGCCCAGCCCGGCCCGGCCCGGCCGTTAACGCCACCCACCGCTTTAAACTTCCCGCCCGCCGCTCGCGGCGCCGTGGCCGCGCTGCCTATTTGCTGCCGCAGTTTCCAGGTGCCGCGGACGGCAGAGGCGCCGGGCGGCCGCGACCTCTCTGCGTCCTTTTTTCGAAGCGGTACTGAGGGTGTGTACCGACCCGCCGCGCCTCGCTCCCGCGGCTCCGCCGCTGGGTTGGTGCCTCCGCGGGCAGCGGAGGCGAATCTGCCGGCCGCGTCCTACCGCTAGCGCAGTTTGGGCGGTTGTCAGGGAGAAACAAGATGGCGGCCGCAGCGACGGAGGAGGACACGGAGCTGCGGGACTTGCTGGTGCAGACGCTGGAGAGCAGCGGGGTGCTCAATAAGATTAAGGTGGGGGAAAGGAGAGGCTCTCGCCCGCGCACACGTCGCCCAGCGGGAAGGGGGCAGCGCTGGCCGGCGCCGGCGGCGGTTAACGGCCCAGCGGAGCGCGGGGGAGGGGCTGAGGCTCCACGGGCTTCGTCCCCTCTCGCTGCCGCTTCCAGCCGGTGTTCCTGGCCGGGGCCCTCTCCTGGCGTCACGGCCTGGCGGTGGCGCCTGCTTCCCCCCGCGGCGCTCCTCGGCTTGCGGCTCGGCGGGGAGCCGCGGCCAGCGCCCGCGTTGCGCGGCGCAGCTGGTACGCGCCCGACGCGGAGGCCGGGGCCTGAGGCCTGACCGCTGCGTGGGTCCGCCCGGCGGCCGCAGGAGCTGCAGGGTCGCCCGGGCGGGGCGAGGGGGGGAGCGGGGGGCCGGCGCCCGGCTCTGCGGTTTCGCCCCCCCTAGGTACCGTGCGGCCGCAGGGGCTCACCTTGGCAGCTGCCAAACCCACGGGAAATACTCGGCCGCCGGGTGCTGTGGGACAGGGTTTATAGTTTCTGCTTCGATACGAAAGGCCCCTATTGAAAATTTCAAACGGGTTCTCTTGAGGCTCGCTGTTTAAACGTTGCTTTTCTTGAGCGTGGGTTGCTTGAGCTGTGTCTTGGAGGCTTCCTAAACCTGGAAACTCTGGGGATGCTGACTGCCTATAGGGAACCAATAATGCTGTTAACACTGTCTTCTATGTATTTTCTTATATTGGAGTGTATGCTGCTTCCAAGCCTGTAGTGTAGCCTGAGCTTGTGTCAGAAAGGATATGAAAATTGGTTTCAAAGATTCTTTTTGCAGTTAGAAGCTTCTAGCAATAATTACTGTGTATAGCAAAGAGCCATACGGATACAGAAGCATAAGAACTGCTGGATTCAGTTCCAAGCTAAAGGAGAAATGGAGTTTGGCTCGAGTGTGGTGGTGGTTATCCACAGCGTTCTATTTTAGACCTTGAAGAGGTAGATGACCATTGCTGATGTTTCAGCAACAGTTCAACAACTAAGTGCTTAAATGGAAGTGAGAACATCTTTGTGTGTGTACTTTGAAGTCCACTGGATTTTGGGTTAGTTGTCATACATTTCAACAAAATAGTAGCATTAAAAATGTGGTGTTCTGCATATTCAAATAGATAATCCTCGTTTAAACTCCTTAAGTAGTGAAGATTCTAGCTCATGTAACTGTTTTGAGCAGGAGACCTTTTTTCTATCTAAGCATCAGATAGGCTTTTTGGACCACCTGTTAACCTCTCACATAGTGTTAACCAATAAAAGTATAGTGATGATTAAAAAAATCACAAGCCAATTAGGTCATTTTGAGCACATGACCTGTAGTTTCTTAATTAATGTCTGTGTGCAGTATGCAGGTTTCTGTACCATGGTTGTCAGTTCATTGAGATTTGTGTTAAATAGTTACATATATACACACACAACAATTTATTGTAATATTCACCATAATGCTGTAAGTGTATAGTATCCAATATGGTGTAAGGTATCCTTAAGGCAAACTAGCAAATGACAGACAAATACAAACTGCATCCTACTTCCTGGGTTATGTCTCTCTTTGATATCAGGAATTACTGTTTAATAAATGGTATGATTACAGTCAAGGCTGTTCATTTGAGAAATTCAAATTGGCATGCAAGTTTGATGACTTTCTGTGGATTGATAGTATCAATGACTTACAGAATTTTTCTGCTACTCCCTGACAAAAAGTCAGTTGTCTTCCAGAAGAATTAAGATTGAACAAGTAGTCTTAAATGGTCAGCTTTTAATTGAAATTAATTATGCCATGCATAAAAAAAAATCACCATCATCCTTCCATTAAAATATAACAAACGTAGTTATGATCGATAGTGTTTCTTTATCAATTGTGTGTCAGTATTTTTTAGTACGCGGTAGAACTGAATGAACATTTACATGTTATCAAAACAGTTGTTTATTTTATACTTCGGAATGAGTACTGACTTTTTCAAGACTGATGAGGCTAGAAAGCTAAGTATAATATATTTAAGATTCATTGAAGTAGGTATATTGAAGAGAAAGAGATATGGTCAATGTATAGCTGAATTGGAATGAAGCACTATAGGTAGAAACAGTTCTGGAAGGACTGGAATTCAAGGGGAATAATTTCAGTGGATAGAATATATCAGGCTGTCCGCTAATACCTTTTGTAATATAATGATGGAGTGATTTTTAGAAGGAAACTTAGGGTGATGCCTTTTGTTCTCTAATGGAATATGATTTTTATAATGGGTTGCAGTTTATTAGTTTACTCTTATTTTGAGATTAATTTATTGGGTACATTTGATGTAAATTATTTAGCTGGAAAAATGTTACTTGTATGATACTTAAAAAATCTTTAATTTAAAATTTAATTTAAAAATACATTCATGATTTTTCTATTTACCATAGACATTGAGTACTGTAGTTTTTAATGAAGTCATATTGTGAAAACTGGAAGATGTGTAAATATATTTGCCACTCGTAATTGAGAATCTCCTGTGTTCTCTAAAATGCAGTGTGTTTGTGTATGTATATAAAGTTGTTAATCACTGGAATAAGTCTGAGGGATAAGGCTTCTTCCTAATAAATACTGTAAACATACAGAATGTAACTGTGGGTATTTGTACTTCAGTGAAAATTATCACCGATACTGTGTGATGCATGCTGTACAAATGGAGATGTTCTTCTGTCTTGAAGAGAATGTGATCTTTCTTTCTCCTATCGGAACTGTCATCAGAGCAAGAAGAGCTGTTATGCTTCTTACTGTGTTCCTGTATTACTTCAGGGTTTTTTGGTTTGTATCTTTTAATCTCTTTTGTTCTGGAAAAAAGTTTATGCCACCTGAATTTTTCACCTCTGGACCTTGCTGTTGCTACAAATATGAGGGAGATTAGCATCACTAATACCACATGACTTAGTAATGCTTTTGGACAGCTGATACTGTTGTTGCTAATTTCTTGGTAATTTGGGAGCACACGGCCACACTCCACCCTGTGACTGTAGTCAATTCATCTTACCTTCACAGAGTGGTGTTATGGTCATCTGTTCCCTCTGCCATAAATAGCATACTGATGGTTTGTGTGCTTATAGGTCCATGGTAAGTAGATAGTGCTTATTCATTAATTTGTTTGTTTTGTGTGGTTGAAATGGGGTTATTTGTTTTATATATAATTATAAGCAGTAAACATATTGGCGTCAGCAAAATCACAGCTGTGTGAAGCATAAGATTAAACACTCCTGTTGCTGTTGGTGACCATCCAGGAAGAGCTGCCTGCCAATGGTGTTCTCCATCATTCTTCACTCTTACCTAAGACATGGTGTATCTCTTCTGTATCATGATGGACAGTTTTGTATCCATTGTTTGAGACATGTTTTAGCAATTGACACAGGTAATTGTGCTGTAGTAGTTTCTTCACCCATCTAATATTAATGCCAGTGGGAGTAGGCAATAAATTTTGACTCATATAATCACAATTGATAAGACGGAACAGGAGCTGAATAATTAAAGTCATGTCCCACAACTTGACTAAAGTTACCAACAGAAGTATTTGGGTGATTGCTTTTATCTACAGTAATGTTATCTACACATATAAAATCACAAAGAGTTTTCATGTGAACATATCCTTTCCCACTATATACAGGTACAGTTTCAGGGATTTTATCAGGATGTGTTTCAAAATGACAGACATTTTGTTCAGTGTCAAGGCAAATGTCTTGGGCTTTGATGGTGTTAATGGTCCCACAAATAAATACTTGTTCTTCCCATACAATGCATGCATTAACATCAATAGTTTGCCATTCGCTTCTGTTTTGTTGAGCCCGTACTCTGTGTTCTAATGGATAGAGTATAGCTCCATTGTGATTTAATCCTAGTGCAATGATTGGGAATATGGTGTATACCAAAGCATTGCATATGGTTAAGACAAAAGCTGTGGCCTTATTCTTGGTGGGTTCATAAGTAAAATTGATTAAATACCACCAGGTGTGGAATTATATTTCCAATTTTTTATATTATCCAAAATTACCTTTCAAATGTCAGTGGGTAAGGTGCCTTCTTCACCTCTTACGTAATTGCTGCTACTGTAGATGGCATCCACAGGTGAGCTTGGATACAACTAAGAGCCAGCACAACACTTTGGTCTTTACCATGTAGTTGTGGCACCAGTGAGTTGGTGGTTCCTTTAATTATTTCCCATTCAGACAAGAGCCATTGGTTAGTTCCCAGCATTCTAATTTAAATCACTTCTTGTGGTAGGTTTTTACAAAGAATGCTCACTTTACAGGGCTTCCAGTGGGCTCCTAGTGATTAGTTGATAGAGTACTTCAGGAAGTTTCATATCCCATGGAGCCTCACTTGGTTTGGGACTCCTTTTCAATAAGCCATTAACTGTACCATCCCATTTGATTGAGGGTAGTATGGGGTGTGGAATACTCAGTTCCCTCCTTTTGCCCAATCTTGCATGAAGAATGTGTGCCATTGTCACTTTGGATAACATCAGGAGTAGGTGGATTTGAGAACCAAAATAATAGCCCTCACACTGTGTTTTGCCCATTGGCTTCCTGACACTTGGTCACCACCACAAGCAAGCCGATGACTCGACCCCTTTAAGAATGTATTGATATCCCACAGAGGATTTGAATGGTTCTATATAATCAATTTGCAGTGTAGACCGTAAGGTTTTCCTTTCATTGATATGTGGAGGTGGTGCTTTAGCAGGGTGTTCTGCTTTATTTTCAGTCTGTGCTGGGGACATTCTGTAAACATAGTTTCACAAGTTTTTCTGTTCATGGGCTGGCCTTTGTGCAGCAAAGTGCTTCTTTACCTCTGTGGCCTAGGTTTTGATGTAACCATTCTCCCAAACAATACCGCTCAGGATTTACGTTGATTTTACTGATTTTAGTTATCTTTGATTCTACTTTGTGGCTGGTTGATTATCCTTAGCATGAGCTTTTACCCCCTCCCATCTTGAAAGGTGTTTTCCTGGCTATGTGTAGTAATAATTGCCAGTCTGTGTTTCTCCAAATTGGGGATCTGTTTACTTCCCGATTCAAGATTTTTCATGACAGCCACTGTGGCACCAGCCCACACAGCATAGGAGTCTATGTAGATGGTTTTTGCTCCATTCTGTGCTGCCAGAACAACTGCTCTTATTTCTCCTACTTGTGCACTGCATTCACTTTCCTCTGTTACTTGTTTGCCAGCCTTATTTACCTTTTTTGCTAATGCATCTGTAAACCAAATGTTTTCTTTTGGTGTACCCTCAGTGAGGGGTGGTACATCCAGAAGGGGTGAAGGTTTCAAAAGTTGTTGTAACAGTAAAAGGGCATCTGCAATTTGGAAACCTTAGGTAGGCATACCATTTTCTGATAGTCGCTTTTGTGCAATTCCTCTGGGGGAGAAGACCTCTTTAGGATTGCTTCTAGTAATGTGTCCTCTAGTTTGCCTAAGTTGTCCCCGATGCATTTTCTCTATTTGTTTAATTGCTCAGACTGAAGATAAAAGTCTCTTTTCCCATTCAGGGAATCATTGTTCTGTTTCTTTAAGTGCAGTTGAGCTGAACAATAGAAGTCTTTTTGCCCTATGGGGACCAGTTTGGAACAGATTACAGCATATATTGTGTTCCGTGCAACCCCATTTGGCTATAATAGGGTTCCGGGGGTGTAGCAGTCCCAGTATTTTTAGTTTTTACCACCTCTGTATGTTCTAATTTCCACTCCCAGGGTTTACCTTTCTGTAAGAGCAAGTACAATGGACAGGAAATGGCAGATACATGCTTCCTCCAATATCCTAAAGTTACCATTAATTGTTGTAACTCCTTCCTTGATTGGGGCATTTGTGGCTCTCCGGTTTTTCTTAAGGTTATCTGGAGGAATCACTGTACTGCCTGCTATCCATCAAGTACCTAAAAAAAAACCCCAAAACAAAACCCACCAAACCACAAAAAAACCCCTACCTTTTTCATTTGGTCCCTGATATTTTCTGTGGTGAATCTCAATTTCTGCTTTACTTAGCACTTGCCATGTTGCTGCTGCTTCCCCCACCGTCTCAGGGAATGGTCCTCCAGTCAGAAAGAGTCTGCAGGTGTGAGGTAGTTAGAGGCTACAGGTCATCCTTCAGTCCTGAACAGTCTTTATCTTATCCTTTTATTTTTTTTATCTGGCATCTGGCTATGTAAGCTGCTGTGGATGGCTTTTACTAGTGTACTATATCAAACTAATAATCTTGTCAAGGTAGGTGCTTGCTATCTTACTGTTAAGACCATATTACCAAATTAGACTGGCATTTTTGAGATGCCACCTAAAAACTGTGCTTGGGGAGCTCTTGACAGAGTAAGAACTGTTTTTCCTTTTCCAGGGAACTGTGGACTCTGAGCTGTTTTCCTCTACAGTACCTCAGAGATATGCTAGAGGCTCTGTGTTTAGAACAGAATAAGTTTATCCAGTTTTTGAAGAGGGATGCTATAGCCCAGGTGCAGAAAAGATGCTTTCATGGGCTACAAGTTTCTGATTTATAGTACAACAGCAACTGGCAAGAGACTGTGTTCTCTGTCGAACTGTACATGCCTGGGAGGAAAAGTGGAAATGTACTTCTCTTTCAAAATACTGATCCATAGATTTCCCCACTGCATACAGACAGTGGTTGTCACATGTTAGCCTTACTCGTTTTAGCTAAGTTCAGTGAAATCAAATAGCTGCTTCATTATTATGAGCTCTCACCTGGTAAAACTTCTTTGGGGATAGAAGGGAATGGGCATCTTCCACAGGATGAGAAGGAAGCCTGCTGTTTTGGTGAATGCAAGAGTGGTAGATACACACTGTCACCTTACTTCTCAGCATCTTGCTTTATTGGTATAACCCTGTTTTATTGAAGGCTTAGGAAGGATATGGTGGGGAAGCTGCATATCAAGCTTTGGTCTGCTTTACTACTAGACTAGAATAAAATTCTTCAAAACATGTTTGAATTATGTTGAAAACTGCTAGCAGAATGAAGCAGTGTGGAATAGGAGGATGGCAAAAGCAGATTGTAACAATATATGGAACACAAATTGGGCTGGTGCCAAAGGGTACTAGGGCAAAGACAAATGTAAACCCTTCACACTTACTTAAAAAAGAAAAAAGGTGGGCAGGGAGAAGAATGCTCTTTAAATGGATTAATCTTTGTAGTTGTATAAGCTTGCTTATCTGCTGGTGGGAGCAAATTGCTGTGACCATGCCTGATATTGGTCTCAGTCTCTGGTGTTCAAATTCTCTGACTTGTCAGGTCCTGAAAAGCTTATATGACATTGTCCATCCTACCGCGTAGTATGATTTGTCTCCTTGTATTGGGGTGATTATTCCTTTGGCCTTAGCTTTGTCGTTGTTGCTTTTTCCTTTCTTCCTCATGAACCTGAGAGTTACTGCTTTAACCTCACACAGATTGAAGTGTATGGTTTTATGTCTAAATTTATTGATATTGTATTTTGAGAATATCTTGCTATCATCTGAGCAGTACCCAGCTCAAAGGGTGAAGGTCAGTGTGTTAGAATGCTGAAAGCTTTCTTGTGGAGATAATACAGGAGTGTTTAACTTCAAACTTGCTGTGACACTTGCAGGACTGAAGGACCAGTTGGAGGGCTGCTTAACTGTGAAAAGGCTGAAGGGTGGTGTTGCAGCACAACCAAACTAGTAGGCCACAGCAAGGCTTTTACCATCAGTCAGGTTCTACTGTCCATGCTGTTTCTCCTTCCTCCAGAGGTCAAACCACACTGCTCCTCCTCTGTCCAACACCCTCTCCCACACTCCTCAGGGCTGTATAACTACTTAGTGGGAATGAGCTACAGCTGCACATCATCCATGTCAATCAGCCCACTGCCTTCATTCCTCTACAGGGTGGTATTCTAGGTGTTGCAGGTAAACCAAAGGCAGATGTAGTAAATACCAGTGGGATTATTTTCTGTTGATGAGGTCCTAGCCATAAGGATATTAATTGGGCACTAAATGAAATAAAGGTGAACCTGCTATTAATGGGGAATGGCAACATTTGGGAGAAATTGACAGTATGTCATTAAATGAATGAGAAGAGGAAGAAAAGCAATGCAGTCTGTATTTAAAAGCCACTGGGTTGACCTAGAGGAGTAGAGCAGACAAACAATCACAGTTAGGAGAAAAGGAATAACAATTGTGATATTGTTGCAAAATCTCAAACAGGTCAGACTCTGGATCAGCTGATGTAATGGCAACTACTTACAGACAACTTTGTTCTACTGTCCCATGATCCAGACCCTTAGAGGGACTTACCCCTACCCATGTGTCTTTCATTTTGAACAGTTTAATGGGTTTTTTGTTTGTTTTTTTTCTTGTCCTTTTATGTCAGTATACTTGGTTTCTGTAGCATCAGTGGAACAGAAAGTCAGCCTTGCAAACATAGTTTTCATATTGACATAAGACTAAATAAACAAGTTGCTAGCTGTTGGTCAGAAAGTTAAATGTAAAATGATTTTGTAAGAATAGTATTTAAATTAACGGATTCTGAGAGGATTTGCTGGTTGAATGCTCTGTGTACCCCAGCACCTGAAAAAATGTAACTGCACTGGCAGTATGACCATTGCATACAATTGTGGTAAGCATTTCACACTTCTTTTGATGGGAAACATGTTAAACTTTGTTGCATTACTTTTTGTCCCTTTAAAAAGTGTCCAAAGAGGGTTATGCTTAAAAAGGAAAGGTTTATTTTATTTTTGCCATGATTTATTTTTTTTCTGTGGGAGGGAACAGTTGCAGGGTAATCCATGTTTGGTTACCTTTCATGATATACATGAGAAAATCCAGATGCTCACCATATTGTTCTTATTCTTAGTTATAGAAATCAATCTTTCTTTAAAGCTTGCTTGCTGCTTTTCTCTTAAGAAAACTACCATACAGAGTAGTACTGTCTCTTACAGTTTATTACTGCAGTGTTATGTGCTGGCTACTTCAAAATGTCGGATCAAGAGTTGATGAAAATGGCAATGTATGTTGTCCATTTGATATTTTCAATGAAAGAAGTAGTGAAACTGTAGTATTAAAAAAAAAAGTAAGCAAGGCTTAAGCTTAAATATGCAAAACAATTGTTGGAAGAATTCTGATCCTTGATATTAAGACATTCAAAATCAGCTAGGTAAAACCTCACCATAGAGTATTTGAATGACTCAATCATGCTGTCTTTTCCTTGAGAAGTTCTGTTTCTTTGAGTGTGATCTGACAAGAAATCACAGCAATTTGTATGTCTTAACATTAACTTTCCAAAACATATTATCACAAGCTATTAACTCATGTCTGAAAGTTCTTCTTTGTCAGCCTCAAGTCACATTGCCTGTAATCTCAAGTGTATTAATTGCAGTGATGTAGATCACAAGCAATGCCAATGTTGCTTGAGGAGAAACAAATAGCTGTTAAGCTAAGTGCTGGTTCTTTGCATTCTATTTGCTTAGGGAAAACAGTGCTTATAGAAACGCTGTTTGTAGTTTGTTGGTTGTTTTTTTTTTCTTTGGCAGGCAGAGTTGCGGGCAGCTGTTTTTTTGGCATTAGAAGAACAAGAGAAAGTAGAGGTAAGAGAACCTTAAAAAAAATCAGCATCCTGATAGTTCTTCATGTGGCATTAAATACAGTAGTTTTAATACTTTCTATTTGTGAAATTTAACAAGAGAAAATTATGTATTACTGCATATAAGAGCATGATGCTTAAAGAATGCAGAACAGGACTATCAGGGTATCGATGTTTAATAACAGGAATTGTTACATAGCCTTTTGAGACTGTAACTTTAAGTAACTTTCTCTACTGGTTTTATATTGCTTCTGTCCAATTGACTGGAGTAACTAAATATCTTTTCCATTAAATACTTCCGTAAAAAAAAATAAAATCTAGTTGACTGATTAAGGTTTTATCAAATTGGAATAACATCTTTTGATATTTAAAATATTGTAGTGGTTTTTTTGACAAGCCTATTGTGAAAGCAATTTAATGCAGTAACTTGCAAAGTATGCTAATGCTTCTGCTATTTCTCAAATGGATGTTGTAGGCTTACTTCAGGATAACTTGCTTATATTTGAGAAGGAATTCTGAATTAAGAGATGGAATATGTACTGATACTTTGACAATATTAGGGATATGTGACACTAGCACCATAAAGTAACAGTACTGCAGTGGTATGCAGATGCTAGTTTTGTGACCCCTTCTACTGTTGGCATTGCCTCATTTCCCTGTGTCTTTCCTTTTTCTAGAACTAAAGGGGAGAGGGTGCTGTATGTTCAGGCTCTGTTTCAAGAAAGGAATGGAAAACTGCACTATTCCTCTACTGGTTAGACAGTTGTGCTCTTTCTGGAAAACTGCACAACTGTAACAGACATTACAGTCACATTAGTAAGGAAGGCAAGTAGTTATTCTATGGTATGAGATTTCATATTCCAGAAATCTAAATCTATGAAGAAGACATAATGGAAGAGTGATATAGCGGAACAGTGCCATCTCTTATGGGAAGCTTCAGAATATTATAGAATACCCAGAGAACAACTTCCCAGACTGAGGAGCACCAGGGCTGAAGAGAGATCTGCCGTAGTTGACCTTGGCTCACCCTTTTTTCAGAAGGCTTAAAAGTATCATGATATTTTAATTTTATGCTGTGGAGATGCTGGAAATACATTAATACTTTTCAGTACTCTGAATTCCTAAATATTAAGCAAGATAGATTTCCCTTATTGTGCAGCTCTTTCTTGTGTGTGTTAGCATTTACGGCTGTAGTGATAAATCCCTGTAACAGACCCTTTTCTTCAACTTAAGTTCTTACCCAGGATATTTTGGTATGTTAGGAGTGGCGTGTAGAATTTGGTTTGAAAAATCCTTGAACAATTTTGACAAACTCAAACGTAGCACATTGATTTATCTCTGTTTAAAAATCAAAGTTGAAGAGGGCAAATCTAACAAGGGAGAAAAAGAACGTTTTCATATCTTTGAAGGTCTTTTGATTAATAGAAGATTAATATTGATCTGTGAACTACTAATTAGCACGATCCACGTTTTATCTAGATGATTTGTAAATTCCCATTTTTTGTAAAGTGGGACTGAATTTCCTTAAAACTGGCGCTATGTTAGAGGAGCAATCTGGGAAGTTAAGTTACCTTTTTAATCATTAAGTAAATAAAAATCAGTGTACTATCAAGAATTTTGGTGAAATCACTCTAGCTTTGTAGCTTTTATAATAGAAACGCTGAGACGATTTTGATTTTTCCCAAGTAAATGTGTGGCTCTCCAGCTTTTACTTGTAGGTGGTAGAATTAGTAGATTGTAAAGAGGTGAATTACATGTGTCAGGCATCGTTCTGGAACAGTGTACAACAAAACACCACCTTGCTGTGATTTTCAGTTTCTTGATAGTATGAGGCTGATGTTAATTACTGTTTGGTTTTTGCTTTTTGACAGAACAAAGCACCTCTGGTAAATGAAAGCTTGAAAAGTTTTTTAGGTACAAAAGACGGTAAGTTCTTTGTTTAGTATACTTCTCAAAATAATAAAACCAGGAAACAAAGGATTAAATCTTTGTATCTTTTACCTGTACAGCCTTAATGACATAAAGGATGCTTTTGTTCATGGTTTTGTTCATATTTATGACAAGGGATATCATAAATACTATTCATTCAGAATACAATTAAATCTGTATTTTTTGAAGTTTAATATTGCTGAAGTGAGGTGACTAAAGCATTTCAATTAATACTTCATTATGAGTTATGATTACGCAAACTCAGAAGCATTCTGGACTGATAGAAACAGTAACCAGTGAAAACACACTGCAGAGGTACGGTAGTGAATAGGAGAAATGCCAAAATGTTGTCTTTTAGAACAGCTGAATAGCCTAAAAAAATAATCTTATACCTGCATTTTGTAAGCAGTCTCTATTTATGCTCCTGCAGTATTGCTTTTTTAATATGATGGCTGAGTTAGAAATTGGTACACAAATTAGCGATGTAGTGGTAGTTTGCTGAATGTCTAAATGATATTTGTAGGACTGTTGAATCAATGCAGACGTTCATACTGAAGTCATGTTAATGTTAAATATTTGTGTCTGTCTGGTGTATTTTTATTCTTTGCATTTTGTTTTTAGGTCGCTTGGTAGCAGGTCTCGTTGCAGAATTTCTACGGTTTTTCAATCTTGATTTGACATTGGCTGTTTTTCAGCCTGAATCAAGCACAGTAAGATATACTGGTTTTATTTGTATGCTATATTGATCGTTTGGAGTGTATGGCAATGAATACAGAAGCTATAGTAGGTTTATTTAAGCCGCTTGCTTCTGTTTATTCTAAAAAAAAATTTATATTTAGTTTGTAAAGGGTACTTACTGCCTTAAAGACACATATTCCAGGAGGGTGTGCTAATAAGTGAGTATTCCCTTTATCAAAAATCAATGCTTGATAATATGTTAATTTTGAATCCACAATTATTATTTTTTTTGTGAAATCATATAGCAGTATATACAACAGAATACTCCTGCAATATTTTTTGCCAATAATTTTACTGTGTCATGATATTAAGGTAATACTGTTACATGAAAATTAAAATAATGTCAGTAATATACTCTGAGAGTAATTTCAGTGAAACAAAGGACTTTGTGCTGATGTACATGACAAAAAGTGATTGAAAAAAACAGTTCAGTTGGAAGGGACCTAAAATGATCATGTAGCCCAACTGATTGCTTTTAGGCTTTTGATACCAAGTTAGAGTTTTTTTTCATCACATTTGTTCATTTGTCCCCTTTTATGGTATAAAGATTTTGGTAATAAATTTGGGTTTGAAACAGTTCCATTTAATTGAAGGATTTATCTTTACATCCCAAATACTCGTTTTTATTTTTAATGTCAGTTTGAATAGTTAATTTATTTTTGTTAAGTCAGTTAATTGACTTCTGTTTCTCAGAAATTCATGTTTCTTTTTAGGGGTTTAATCGAAGAAAATCCTGTACACTCTTGTCCTTTACCAAATATCCATAACTGCATTTATTGCACTAGGACACATCTGTACATAGATTTATGTTCATGCTATCAGACAGGGGTCCTCAAACTTTTTAAACAGGGGGCTGGCGCGTGGATGAAGTGGCAGGAGGTCATCTGCGGCTGCTTGGTTCCGCCCCCCCCCCCCCAACCCCCGGCGGTTCTGTAAATACCAGGGGGTCAGACTGAGGACCCTGGGGGGCTGTGTCCGGCCTGTGGGCCGTAGTTTGAGGACCCCTGAGATAGAAAGTCAAGCTTTCTGTCATGTTGCCACTCAATCTGGGGACCAGTGCTTCATGCACATTGTAACGGCATCTCATACTCTTTGAAATGCCACCTTCCTTTTTCTAGTAAGGGTCTTTTTCACCTCTTGCAGTACATATATGAAATCTGGACAAAGTTAAGCTAATTGGCCAAGGCTGCTGTGTATAGTGCCGAAAGATTTTACTTCATCTACTAGCCCCCGTCTCTGAGCAGTCTGTTGTATTGTCTCTTTATCTTCCATGTTTCAGTGTGCTTGGCTAGTGGTGGCTTGCTTCTGTATTTGCTTGACCCGTGTTTTGATAGGAAGCGTCACTAAATAATTGTGACTTCAAGATGAGCTGATGCGCTTTGCAGTATAGTCATTTGGAGGTTATGCCAACCAACCTGAATTTGCTGCAACATTCTGCTTCTGCTGTGAAGTTCTGTTTTAAAAAGTGTATTTTTCTTTTATTTTTTTGTCAAATTTTTTTGGTTGGAGGGCTGATACTGAATTTCTTTCTTTCTTGTTTCTGTCCAAATCCATAGTTTTTTAAAGTGAAACAGAGACTGAAAGTAAGTGTTGACCTCTGTTGGTGCACTTCTATATGCACAGGAATGGGGACTCTCTCATCTATGTATTTGCTGGAACCCCTGGCTAGGTGTCCTAGGATCCATTTTTAAATCTGATAGGCTAAAGTAACTTGACTATATAAATCCTTAAATCCTGAAACATGATAATGATGAATACTTGCATATTTACAACAGTCTGTGCTAAGTTCAGGTACAGGTCAGATGTAAATAATGCAATAGGCTATCATTACTTTAGCCCACATGCTAACAGAAGTCTTAAATAATCAATGGTTAGTCAAAATATTGCTGTGTTAAATAAGAACAAAAAACTTCAGGAGTTATATTTCAAAATATATACTGTTTTCTGACAGCTATTTCTGTGTTGTGATTTTATTTTTTTAATGTGTTGTTTTTGTTCCCCCCCAGCTAAATGGCCTTGACGGTCGAGAAAACCTAGCTCGAGATTTGGGAATTATAGAAGCAGAAGGTACTGTGGGTGGTCCCCTGTTGTTGGAGGTTGTTAAAAAATGTCAGCAGAAAAAGATTTCAGGCAGTGGGGAAGTAAGTAGTGTTAACATGTATTTTCTTTCTTTCTTCATAATTCTTTATTCATTTTCATTTCAGTGATGAAAACCATGACTGAAATTAAGAACACTTGGCTATTATAGTATTTCACTGCTTCAAGGCTTTATTATATTTTACTATGCCTTCAATGTAACTTATCAGAAAACAATGCTGAAAGATAAAATTATGACTAATCTGTTACTTTTGATGTCACCCTAGTATGCTTTACTAATATTCTGCTACAACATAGTAACACAGAGTGAACCTAGTTAAATAGCACACAACACTGTCACTTATTTTCTAATTGCTAGTGTGGTTTGGTAACACTTTTAGCTGTACCTATTTTCTTTGGCATACTTCTAATTTTAATATGACCTGAAAAGCCTAGGTTTGGTTTTGTTAAAAGCTTTAAAGCTGTTCTGAAAACATACGCATTTAAAACTTAATATAGGGAAGTATTGAACTATCTAAAGGCAATGACAGTAATATTTTAATGGAATAAATTAAATTAATGAAAAAGCATTTGATTAGTCTGCTGTGATTGTGGCTCGAAAGAAGAATTCTCTGCACCCAGGATATATTAATTACCACAATAACTACTTCTGTATTTAAGCTTTTGTCATAGACTTCCTAAAATAACATCACAGCGTTGCAGTTTGCATACTGAGTGAAGATGGTAGTCTTGTTTCTTGTTGGATGGTATTATGACAAAATTCAATGTATTTTTAAGAAGTGTTTATGTTGAATTTCTTAGGTGGCTCCAGTTCTAAGTGATAGCCTGTGTGCCACATCAAAATCATCTGATGGAAGATCAAGTACAAACCCCATACCAAATAAGGTAAGATTGTGTTTATATATAATGAAAAAGCTACATAACATATGTGAAATAAGTAAAAGAGAACTGTTATGAAACTGCAGATACAATGGCATTAATTTAAATGATCTGTAAAGTCCTGTACCTTTCTGACTGGGTACATGACAGCACATACACGCAGCCTCTGTGAGATGCAGACAGGTTGGAGCTGCGTTGCCCTGTGTATTGGGCAGCTGGCTGATTGCCCTTGGCATTGATAAGGGTGTTAGGATACAACTGTCTCTGTGTTGGGGCCTCTGGCTTGTCTTTTCTCTGCTGCTTCCTGTTAGCACAAAACTGGTATTAACTAACATCTTCCAGGCTCTAATACTTATTTACATTTGACTGGAACTGATCGACACAAATTACCAGTGTGGAGCAGGAAAAGCAGCATTTCCGTATGCACTACACTCCGTTAAAAAAAAAAAACCAACCAAAATCCCCCAAAACCCAACCACAAAACAACCCAAAGGAAAACAACCCTGATTCAAGTACTAAAGTTTGTTCAAATTATTGATGTAATCTGATCACATAAAAAGTTTTAATACCTTTTTTCAGGATTATTGGGAAATTACTTGGAAGCTTTCCAACTCACTAATCAAAGCCGAGGAATAAAACATCACATAGATTTTGTTGTTAGTTCATGCGTTTGGAGAGGGATTGGTAAGGATAAAAGAAAATATGACCATCTCGGGTTGGATCTACTTCATTTTATTCCTCTTCCTTAGTTTTTTGCCATGCAAACCCAGAAACTATACAATTTGAAAAGCAAACTTCATTTCAAGATTGAGTTACTATATTAATTGCTGTGCTTGTTGGTAGTATTTTAAAAGCTAATATTTCTTTAACTGACATTTGAATGGAAATTCTAATAATTTCAGACCTGCTGTAGAAGATAATTCTTGCTTGGCACTAGCTTTCATAGTAAAACAAACCCCCTAAAAAGATCTGAATGCTGATTAAACATCTCTGTTATTAATATTGTTGCTTTATACCTGAGCCCTTACTTTTGTCTTGGGGTTGTACTAGATTAGCTAAGAACTACTGAAGATGGGTTAGAAGTCATAAATATTCCCTTCTCCCTTGCATATACTACCTTTCATCTTCAATTTTAAATTACTTTTTTTGAAATAAGTAGGTCAGAAAGAGAAGAGGTTAGTGTTTGTTTTATGGCGCTTCCTCAGGAGAAGTCTAGAAGAGGAAAAAAGTAGTTCCAGTAGCTTGTAGTTTGAACCAGGTTTCATATGGATGTTTTTCTGGATGTCCGTGCACGCCTCAAGGCTGGTTCATCTGCTGTCTGGTATAAATCTTATTCCTTTATGTCTATTCTTGGCAGAACTTTTGGCAATGCAGTTATGCAGATGTTTGGGGCTTTTTTGAAACTTCTGCCCTTATTACTGTGGTTAAACTTTGCCAGCCAGTCCAAAATAAATTGGTTAGGGGAGACAGAGTCACAAGCACAAAGGCGTATAGTGTCTTAAGACTCGTTTCATTAGGAAACTAAGTTGATAAGAATGAGTTTTAAGTTATGCCTGGAAACTGCTTTAGAGGAGGGAATAAATGGCAGTCTTAGTTCTTTTATCACAATTATTTGGGCCTGATCAAAACAGGAACTCCTGTACTCAGCTCAAACAGTGCTAGGTACACTAGTAGAAACTGGATGGAAAATAAATATAAACCATGCCTGAATGATTTCCAAAGATTAATGCTGTTTCTCTATGTGATACTGTATTGCATTGCATTATTCTATGTGTTGAGGTCAGAATTCTTTTTCAGGCTGCTATCAACTACTTACATTACTAATCTATAGATGCACAAGCTTCTATTGACTGACTTCAGCTTAATTATAGTGGCTGGGACTGGTCCAGTCAATAGTGGTGTTTTTTTAATGTGTATATACTTAATCCCCAATAGGTATATGGACACAAGAAAGTGATGCTAGGATTTATTCTAAGGTCTAAGTTATAAAGAAATGATGTACTTCACTTGTAAGAAAGATGTAACAGTATGTTTGTTGACATAAAAGAGAAATGTAAAAAAGTTTGATAATAGATGTGACAGTGGTTTAACAAGAATCAATGGCAAAGGACACTTATTTGCTGCATAGAGGACAGTCAGACAAAACTGCCAAGGAAATTTTCCCATAGAGTCGTGAGGTTCAGAAAGGACCCTGTTTTGTTCTAAACTCCTTCTCAGAGAGTTTAGGTGCAGCTGCATCCAGACTTTCGTCCCAAATTGGATCAATGTTTTGTATCTAAAGAGTTGTATGTGCACAATCAATCCTTTTATACCACTTAGCTGAGATTTCAGTTTAGCATGCTATTAATCACTTTACTGAGTATCTGTCACAGCAAGGAATCCCTCAGCCTCGAAGAGTAACCTTGAGCGGTGTCCCTAATGAAGGGGAGATCCTGGCGTGCAGCCCACTGCTGTGCACGAGAGCACAATGAGCCCTGGGCACTGATATTTATGAAGTAAGATAATCGACTTATAGTCATATTTGCATACCAACTACAGAAGTTAGTTTCTTTCAAACCTGGCTTGAGTTGGGCCTTGACCAGCACTGTTAAGTGAGCATATTGTTCAAATTAGCCCTTGGCTATTGCATTATCAGTCTCCCCCAAATCCACTTTGAGTCAGATGCAGCCATCAGGACCAGATGCATACATTAGGACTGCCACTGATGGTTATCACTTGATCATTGTTACAGGAATAAAGGTCAGAGTGGAGGGGAGGGGTGTGGGGAAGGGGAGCACACAAGAAACTACCAAATAGTATTTAAATCTGAGCAAGAAGTATTAAAGTATGGTAAAAGATGGTTCATTGAGTCATGTTTGCTTTTGTTCAGGAGAGTTTTGTGTGTTGTTGAGGGTTGAATACTTATAGCATGCAGCAGCAGCTGAGGTGGTGATAAAAACACTTTCATTTACATGCTTTTTCTGATGTAATGAGGTTGCAAGTAGAATATAATTTCCAATAAATTGGAATTTATGATCAGGCTTTTTATATTCTTTATACTCATCTGCTATGGCAGGCAAATCATAATTCTATTGCAGTGGGAGATGAACTTGTTCTGGAAATTCTTTACATAATATATTGCTGAATCCTCCATGAAAATATATTTATCTCAGAAATGGGAGAAAATTGGTTTCTGTATGGATGATTCTTACAGAATAGCAACAGCTGTTGGTTGGACTACATACTCCTCTAAGAATAAGTAGTGGCTATCTTAATGGGACTACAGTTTTTAGATGTATTTTCTTCCTGGTTCTCTCTCTCTCTCTTTGGTAAAGGCAGGATGGGAAAATATTCTGCCTGTGCAACATGCTTGGAGGAAACTCTAGCCAGTCCCAGCTGGAGCAAGATGGAAGTTGCCTGAACACTTTAGGCTTCCTGATCAAACTTGAGATTCTCTGGTGTTTTTTCAGCAAACCTGTGAGCTTAACTGGCTCTGACTGTGACTTGGCAACCAATACATGTAATGTAGAAGGAAGTGTGCTGGGAGAGACCAAGACCACAGCTCTTGGCAGCAGCAGAGAATTGCATTTGTTTAAGTACAAGTGTGAAACCACATTCTGATTTATTAACACCATTAAGTCTGAAACTCAAGGTAGGGATGTTGTTCTTTGAACCCTCAGCCATCATTAACCTATCGCTACAATTGTAAACTAGTTAGTGCACTTTAGCAAAGCTTTATGATATATGAATCCAAGCAAAGCCCAACTGTTGTGCTTGTAGTTTCTCAGATGAGATAGCAGCAGCTCACTCCCTCAGGGCCCAGAATAGAAAAGTAGCAGTAACTTCCCTTTAACTCCAGTCAGGTTATCACTAAGCTCTTAATTTTCAACAATGATTCTGTTCCTCTAGGATAGGAAATTAAAATTTCATTGTTACTGCCACTTACTTGTTCTTGCCCTAGAACAACTGAGCTGTTGCCAGCAAGTGAATGTGGTTCTGTGACTGAGATAAAATGACCTTGGCAGGCCTTTTTCAACTTTCATGGCCTGCAGTTCAAAAATTATACTTCAGCCTTCTGAATGAAAGGTAATGACTGATAAAGAAATACTTGAGACAGTGCAAGCTACATATTGATTATCTGAATTAAGCAATACTGTTGTTTTTGTTTTAAAACTAAAACTGTTGCTATTAGTGTGCAGGAAGGAAGTTAATGTAATAAACAGATATTAAGTGGCTTAATTTTAATGAGGAGAAGATAGAAATTGCAGTACTGCTTGCTACTTAGAAAGACGCTATTGGTTAAAAATAAGAATCCATTTTTTTCAAGTGAGTTTAATTATCTAGGTAAATTTGAATATTGTTCTTTGGGCCACAAAGTTTTGCAAAGATAACAACTTGAGCTGTATTATGTAAAGTTAGTACATAGAATAGTCCTTACATGCTTGAGTATCTAGGACGGAGCCATAAGCATGGAAGACTGAAAATTATGTACTTTCAAAGTATCTTGTTTATGTCATTTTTGGTTTTAGTATTTGAAGGGAGAAAGTGTCATCAACTGCAGTCATCTTACACTTGCTAGTTTAAAACCTAATATTATATTGCTGAGGTTACCTTGTAATATGGAAGTCAGGGTAACTTGCATGGGTTTAAATTGATTTCTCTTGAAGATAATAGTTATAACTAAAAAGTTTGTTTATAGATGGGATGTAAAATAACACTAAAAGCATCACATAACTTCCAGGCTATAAAACAAACACCCCCCTCTATATTCAAAGCTAAGAGATAAGAATCAATTTGTCTAGTTTTCTTTATTTGATGACCAACATCTTTTAAAATTGGTTGTTTTTATGGTAGAGGTGATCTAGATAGCAAAGCAATGCAGAGGATGAACAAAAAATTTTGATGGCAGCAACAATAAATAGCATTTCCTTTATAAAAGTGGTAAATCTGACTTTTTCCTTTTGTGTGATTCTTGATGATACTAATAAATTCCTGAAAAATACTAATAAGTCTGAGCTAACTTTTTCAAAAGGAATGGTAGGTGTATATGTTTAAGTATTTACATCTTATAATACTCTTAATTCCTTTCATTCTTTATCTTTCAAGGATGCTGAAACCACTCAAAGTGATACAAGTGTCTCATCAGGGGAAGCAAGCAAAAAAAGCATTCATTTTCTGCCTAATGAAACAAAACTAGATCCTCAACTAGAAAACAAAGACTTAAATACCAAAGAAAAAAGCGATCCAGGTGTGGATGAAGATGATGTAGAGGGAGATTCTTTTTTTGATGATCCTATACCCAAACCAGAAAGAACTTATGGCTGGTAGGTGACATGGATGATCTCCTTAATGCAGGTTTATTTTGTCCTCTGTATGCTTGCAGGCCTTTGAGCTAGCAGATGTTTGATTATTTATGCTTGTAAATGCCAGTGTTTAGATCTGTTCTGCAATATTTTGTTTCTGAAAGGTGCATTTCCATGATTCTGTTCTTTGAAATGCAGTGTCTTGTGGGATCTCTTGGATGTACACTGAGTGGGAAAACCTGTATCACTTTTAGGTGCATCAGTAAGGCTATATATTTGGTGGAATGAACATGCATAAAGCATGGATGCTGGTTTTTCTTCTTGCAGCAGAGCTGCAGTAGCAATCAGTACTAAAGGAAGTGCACAATAATAAGGATAATGCTTTAGCGTTCTGGATGGCTTTGTACAAAAAATTGGTGAAAGTGTCAACTGGCTCCATTGTGAGAATGAGGACAGTTTTCTAACAGACGAGGGTTTCCTCTTCACATTGCAGCACCTTTTGTGTGCAGTTCTATGCTTTCAGTGAAGTATTGTTATTTCTTCATATGCTAATTCTGCAGAAGCTTCCAAAGGGCATTTTTTAATTGTTCCTCTATGGAGTCTGATGACTGAAAAATACCATTTGAAACAAGAATAGTGACTGGACTATAAAACAGCTTTGTTTCAGAACTGAAAAAAACTGTATTTGTGCTATCATGTCAAGTTATCTTGAAGTTTAGTTTAGATATCTATTGATATCTAAACTAAATATCATTTATATGCAGTATCATTTCATGGTGTTCTTTTGCTGTGCTCAAGTAATCAGTGTTGCTCTAGTTTAGTAGAGGTTACCAGAAGAAATGCAGAAGCATTTGCAAGTCAGTTTGACAGCAGATCCCCTCATGTTGACTTTCCTCCAACTGTGTTGACAGCAGGCAGAACAGCATAAACTGTTTTGTATTATCACTACAGTAGATGCTTACTCTTAATTTTGTCAGACGTAGTTTTAGTTGTAAACCAAACCAATTTAAATACTGATTTATATTTGAATCTTTCTTCATGTGGCTGCGTTTGCATGTGGGAATAATGAAAGGCCCTTTGATAAAAACAGTGATGCTGATGGAGGTGCAGGAGCTCTGTCTGTGAAAGAAGGCAGGCAGAAGTCTTTGCATAGGTGAGAAAGTGACTGTCTTACTGAAGTCTCGCTTGACACTTGTGCCAGTAAACTGCCTACTGTTAAGATTACAGAACGATTAGTCCTTTGTCCCTAGCTCTTTTTGCTGTGAATATTGCTGTTCTCGTTTTACGACCTTTTAGTAAATCATAGAAAAAGAAGTCACTACGCACATTTCACAGCTCTGTAGACTGCTTATTTGTTTGGTTTGTTTTAGGAAAACTGAAGCTAATAAAGCAGGAGGTCTAGCATCCCTTTCTGATGCACCACCTATAAAAAGTGGATTAAGCTCCCTGACTGGTGCACCTTCGCTAAAGGAGTCTGATAGTAGTAAGTTTTTACATGTTCTTATGTTTTGATAAATGTAGGATATATTTCCCGTAATATAATGACTACACTACATATTCAGATGCAAATGTGATTAAGTATGTGGTCCCCTTCTTGTGTAATATGCTTTATAATAATGCATTTTTATCTGAGTGATCTCTTAGCGGTTTTGATGTATTATGTCATCATTGGGGCATCTTAGGTTTTGGAGCATGAAATACTTATATACACTCCTTTTTTTGGTCTATATAAGGCAGTTTTCAGGAGTATAAAATTCTGTTGCTTGGTTTCTAACTGAAATTGACTTACTCCTTTGTATTGTTACCTTAAATTATTTGCGGAAGTTCTTTAAGGATATTTGCTTTCATGTTGTAAAACCTGATCCTGAATACTGGGAGACTGTCCATGTTTGCTACTCACGTTTTTAAACGTTAGCGGAGTTCAGACCCGAAAATTGCATACAATATTAGCATACTACACTATAAAATTATATAAGATTAATATAAAAGAACATTTGTTATAAATGGTTGATGTATATGTTTTAGTGGGATGTTATTAAAGAGTCATAAGTCAAATTTCTGATATAAGTGCTTTTGTTTTCTTACAGATTTGAATAGAAACTCTGTTTTGAAAGACCTGCTTTTGGTGAATGTAAAACTGGGATCACTAGAATTAGGCAAGTAACTGCTAAACCTGAGGAAGCTCTGATATTGTAAACCCTTAAGTTCTGGCCCAGCTTCTTAGAGGAATCTGAGAAACTGAAATACACATATTGAACTAAAATCTTCAGCTTTTACTTCTGTCATTGTTTAACACCATTTTGAAACTTACTGGAGTTAAGAGCAAGATCTGATCTAAAGGAATACAGAAAAGTCAAAATGGGTGTCTTGTATGTGGATTAGTATTTTACATGTGCGGCAAAAATTTGATTCTCTCTATGCATATGTTTGCCAATATCAAATGATAAATTTTGTTTGTTGTCTAGATTTCTAAGAAAAGAGGGGGTTTATATTTGTGCAAAAATATAGCCAGGCAAGTCTTACTGTTTTTCAGTGGCCTATTTTCTTGTCATCCACACATTTGAAAGTTTATTTGTAAACGATATGAATATGAAGGAGCAATATGAAGATGATGTGATATAAGAAGTATCAGCTCTCTCTCAAAATAGTTGCCATGTATTTCAGTTTTGACTTCAGCAATGTAGTCAATATCACAAAAATGTATGTTCAATTTCAAAACGGTTTGTATAAATGAGCTTGAGATTAATTAATGACAAATATGAAGTCATTGTCTCTTCCTAACCTGCTCAAGTAATTTAATCTACTTGACACTTTTGCTGGCCACCAAACCATATGCTTGGGTGCAGGAAGAGATTCTTTTTTTTGCATTTCCTGGCAATAAAACTTTTTGATTAATACCTTTTAAAAATTATTTAGGAAATGGAGATGACGATGAGTATGCTGATGACTTCAACAGGTAAGAGAAGGATGATACTGCAGTAGCATAGTATTCCTTGCATTATAAGCATATACAGTAGCATATTTGAATTATTTCATAATATTTCAGCTAGTCACTATTGCTGGAGTCTGTCAGTATCTCGGAACTCCTTTAAACTTCCGTTTGCTATTTTAGTACGTGTGGTTACAAACATGAAAGTACCTGATCCCTTTTGTGTAGGTAGTAATGAGTTCCTTAAAAATCTGGTACTAACTTATTATAACTTGTTGCTTTCTTTGTGGAAGGTGTTTGGTTTATTCCTGAACCATTCACTTAACAATGCTATTAAACAATGAATATGGTGTGTGCTGAAATATTCAACAAAGAAATAAAGCATCATGCATGAGTAGTCAGTAATAAATATTGAACAGCCTTAACCTTACGATGTTAAGGTATTGGTGTTGTAAACTACAGGATTGAGGCCTAAGTATTTATCATGGCTTCATCTAGGTAGAAAGTCTTTAGCTGTTATGGGGTTTTAAGTAACTTCATATTTAAATTGCTAGGAAGTGAAATCCCAGTCAAATGTCAGGTATAAAGTGAACGTAACACCTGGATGTTCAAGAAGAAAGTCTTATTTCCTCATTTATGGTTTTCTTTCTCTTTAGTACTAGCCATCGCTCAGAAAAAAGTGATATCAGTATTGGTGAAGAAATAGATGAAATTTCTGTGGAAACAGAAGAGTCAAATGCCAGTGATAAAGTATGAATCTTCTAAAATTGTTCTTCACGTTCTTATGATCTTGCCTTTTTTATTTTTAACCTTCCGTGAAGGAAAGTGCCATTATCATATGTTCCTAGGATAAGGCTGTATTATTTGTTATGTTCTGTATCTTTACACCAAGTAGTCTTGCCAAGTCTAGATACTACACTGATTAAAAAACAAAACAACCCCCCCACAACAATTGTTTTGTAACACAATTCACTGTCTGTTTCTAGCCATGTAAAATGTATTTGACACTGGGTTAGTATTTGGCATAGGAATGTCTTATCCTTATATCTTTAGGAGGTACTCAGACAGATCTTCAGGAGTATGAGATGTCACTAAAAGAGCTTGAGGCCAAAAGAATGGGATGTTACATGAGGGACTACAAGAAATAATACTTATACTTACTGTTTCTATGATTTCTGAGTTTGTAATTTCATTTATTTTCTAGCTTGAAGGCATCACACAAGACCTTACCATTTCTCAGTTAAGTGACGTTGCAGATTATCTAGAAGATGTGGCATAAAACTGGACAGCAAAAGTGTTTCATTGTGCTGGACTAGAAGACTGCTGTGGACTGTTAATTTCAGACAATCACTATTTGCTGGAATGTCCACTCCCTATTCGTGCCTTGTGTTTCAAAAAGACTGTAGGTGGAGAAGGCTTTTAAATACTCTTTAACAAGAACTAAATGAAACGGTGCGTTCCCATTTGAGTCTGACGTCAGAATTATTTTCTTCATTTGGTTCAGCCAAATCTTTTACAGCAGGAGATGAATTTTCCAAGCAGAATGCCCGTTGCTGGCAGTGGGCATAATAAAACCCAATTGATAAGAAAACATTGACAGAGATGCATGTGGCTTTATAGTGAACTTGCACTGCTATTATAACAGTCTAATTTTTTTTTAAGATAACCAAAGCAAGAACCTTCAGAGGTAGCAGTTGAACTCACACTTCTTTTAACACAACTTTGTCAAGTCAGCAAGTAGTATGTATTTATAGTAACTCTAGCCACAATACCTAAT
This sequence comes from Falco naumanni, assembly GCF_017639655.2. Classification (NCBI taxonomy): domain Eukaryota; kingdom Metazoa; phylum Chordata; class Aves; order Falconiformes; family Falconidae; genus Falco; species Falco naumanni. Next base: position 38,651,090 of record NC_054059.1, on the reverse strand, counting down.
TGCTCCAGACTTACTTGAAACTGCTGTTTTTCAGACTCTTCTGAAAGTTGGAATTTATTTTTTTTAACAGCATATCAAATTGAGAGGAGCTAAATTTAGCACTAGTCTTAACACCGGATATTCTTGTTTAAATGTTTGTCAGGCCATTGATGTTAAGACCTAAGCTGTTTTTATGTATGATAATTTCATTGATGTTATCTGTTGTTAAACCATGAAAAGTGATTTTTGTAAGGATCCACAAATCATTAACTAAATCTTACTGGGTTTTGTTAAGTTTTTAACAGTGTGGTAATGGTTTGTGGAGCTTTTATTATGGAGGGCTCTTCATGTGCTCACTTTCATTCTTGAAAATACTTGTTATGTAAAAATGAGCGCCAAAAAGTGAAACCACTAGTGTGCTGTTTTTCAGATTCTGACTACTGTACAGAATTGAATCCAAATATTTAAAGATACCATACCGAAGACATTTATGGACACTAAGTTCTAGCTAAGAGCAAATTCTTGTATTTTCATTATACTCTTGCAAAATAGGGTCAGTAATGGAAACATTGACAGCTCTTTAACGATACTGTTGTACATGGCGCTGCTATAATATATAGGTCATGGACATTTGTAATACAGAAACAAGACTTCAAAACGTGCACTTTCTGAACATTGTGAACACATTTGAAAAATATACATGTAAGTGAATATAAATAACTTAATTTTTTTCTTTTTTCCTTTTTTTTTTTGGCTTTGTAATTTTTTTCAGGAACACTGTTGGCCTCTCAGTGCTCACCACAGTGGAAGTAGCATGCTAATCTAAAGCCATTGTTTAAGCATATAGAGCTGCTACTAGCATTGGATGCTGACTTAAATCTTTTTTTTGCACTGGGCCAGCAGGCATGGAGCAGTGCAGTTAGGCTTGTACAGTACATAAATGATTTGAGAGGAGAGAGGAAAAGTGTGCCTTTTATTTATGTGCACCCCAAAATAGCCAGCAGAAAAGCATCAGGATATTTAGTCATGATGTTAATTTTTAACTTTGTGCCATATTGTAGCAGCTGAACACAGAGGAGAATTTTTTTCACCCCAAAAAATCAATGTGCCATAGGTTACAAATAGCAACAATGTTGTAACATAGGATATATCCTGTGTAAAATAAATTTTTTTCTCATTTTTTTATGTATGTGGGGAACCTGTGCCTCGAGATACTATGTATAAAAAATTTGGTTTGGGCTTTTTCTTTTTTTGTTTTGTTTGTTTGTTCCTTTTTTTTAATAAGATCAACAGCATGTCTGAAGGAAATAAAATTCCACTTGAACACCTGGGAACATTTGATTTCTGCCATTCATTTTTAAGGTGTATGGAATAATGTAGAGATGGTGTTGGCTTTTTTACATGTCTTGGGAAAGCCTGATGTTCCATTACCAGTTAGCTGTAGGATATGTGGCAATTTATCATACCAAAAGAAACAAAAATTTATTAAATGATTTCTAATTGCATTTGAAGATGTGGCCTTTTAAATAACTAATTAGATATTTTAAGTGTTAACATTACTTTTGTTAACAGCAAAATATTGTTCTTTTACCTTGGGGATTAATTGGAGACCCTGCACTTTGACTCTAACATAAGGAAATGCCAAAAAGTGGTAAGTCTCCTTGCTGTTCCTCCTGTAGGCTTTTACAGAGTTGTGTATAATAATTCAAATTGCAAAATAAAGCTATTGTGCTGGCTAAATTGTATTTTAGAGACTTCTTGAACCAAAAATCTTGACATTTAGGAAATTCGGGAAGCCCTGTGGGTTTTAGGGGGGGGTTCTTGAAGGATTTTTTTTCCGAGTTAGTCCAGTCTGCAGCTGAGAATGTGTGCGTGCTCAGCTTTTTTTGTAAGCCCAAAGGATCTTGCAGTTCCTGATGGTGAATCCTAAAGTCTAATTAAGACCAGACTGATTAGGGTTACTGGATATCAGTCAGAGTTGTCAGATGGTGTATGATTCAACAGACAATGGGGGGGGGGGGGAAATCAAATCTTGATGAGCAAAAATTTGTCTTGTTTACCATTGATAGTTACTTAAAGATGACTGACAAGCTAAGCTCTCTTGAATGCTTGTTTTGCTGAACACTTCAAACTGTATTGGTTGGTATTTTACATTAGGCTTCTTGCTAAAGGACCTAATGCAGTTGAGTACCCAACCTCCTCTGTGTGTTAGAATTAACAACTAGAGCCCTGTCATAAAACATGGGAATATTCCTGTTTTAGTGTTCTTCTGTATTGGTTCTGCTTTTCTGCAGGCATCTCTGTGAGCAGAGGAGGAAGTGTGTGCGAGGGGCACTTACGACTGACTGGTCTGTAGCAGCTAGGTCTGGTTAGAAACATGGTTTTTTGTTAAACACTCGTATGCTGTAATTTGTTTAAGAAATAATGTGATTTCCAGAAGTAAACAGTTAAGGACTCTGCTATGGCTACTACAGCCATATTAATGGTATGGAACTATTAACAAGGATGGATTGGGTGATAATAGAAAAGGGGTTTACTATTTTGCTTGCTTCTTGGTGTAGAAATTTTCACTGATGAAATAAATACCTTCTACAAAGCCCAGCCTTCTCTTCAGGAAACAATGCATCTGTGGGTATTTCAGTTCAGCTGTAGATAAAAGCTAACAAACTTCTAGTGTTAGCATTGTCTCGGCAGCAGACTCAGCAAGATGACTACAGTGCTTCATGTTCATTTCAGGAAATGGTGAAATATTCATTTCAGATGCATCTTTTTGGTAGGTCTTTTTGGTTTGATGTTTCCTTTGTAAAGTGAGCCAAGAGAGCAGCTGAACCGAATCTTAAGTGGTGCAGATTTGGTAGATTTGTAAGTGATCTCGTTTATCTAAATCCTCTACGGACTAGCTATAATGCTTTTGCAATACTGCATTCATAACTTGTAACATATGACTATCTTGTTTTCTAACAAAAAAAAAGGAACTGGGCTATCTAAGGTCATCGACTTAGCCGAAGTTTGAACATCTCACAGAACTGCAATGGATATCAAAAAGCATCAGTTCTTTTGGTTATATATCGCAAATAGTACTCAATTCTTCTAATAAAAATGAGAAGAAAAAAAAAAAATAAAGCCAAAAAGCCCAGTGACCTCAAGCATACAGTTTCTGGTTTCAGGCTTCTGTGGTATTAAAATTTGTTGATGCTGTGACTTTTTATTTTTTTCTTTGCTACAGAATAATAGGAAACATGCATTTAACTGTCATTGCATGTACAATATGTCACTTCTTTGGAATATGTCCATAATTGTCTTAGTCAATCACAGTTCAAAACTTCCTGTGTGACTTTTTCAAATCGTTTATTCTTTCTAGTATTTCAGAAATATAATGTAAGTATATAACTTTCTGTTCAAAGAAGTGCTACAAACTGTTCCCTCCCAGGCCTCAAAATGAATTGCCTTAGTCATCTAAGTCCATTGTACCTCTCAGGGGAAAATGGTCAATGAATGAGTAGCGAGCTTTTCAGTACAGAAAGAGATTGGACATCATTCTTTTTTACAAGTGCAGTTGTCAAGCATTGTCTTGGTACAGTAGCTGAGAACAGTGGAGAGATGACAACAAAGTTGAGCAAACACTTAACAGGTTGTTTGGGGGAACCCTTCCTTTGTTCAATGAACTGAATGTTTGCTTTTAGTGTTGAGGTTTTTTCATTAAGTGTGTCATTTGACCTAGGGCGGGGGTCCTCAAACTACGGCCCGTGGGCTGGATACGGCCCCCCAGGGTCCTCAATCCGGCCCCCGGTATTTACAGAACCACCGGGGGGTCGGGGGGGGGGGGGGGAACCAAGCAGCTGCAGATGGCCTCCTGCCACTTCATCCGCGCACCGGCCCCCTGGTTAAAAAGTTTGAGGACCCCTGGCCTAGGGGAGCAGAATGGTTTGCAAGCACCTCAAAAAAGCTTTCTAAAGCTTTGTGCGGTGCAGGAGAAAAAATGCAGACCTGACACTTAAATGAACTGCAGCTGGGAACAAAAAGCAGGGTGAGGAATTGTAGACTGTGCAGGAAACCTAATGGGGATGAGGCAGGTGTGTGTCAGGCTTGTGTGTCCTGGTCCGTGGGTGGTGCATGAGGGCACAGCCGGCATTCCTTAGGTGGGAGAAATGCAGCTGAAACAGTGAGAAGCTGCCTGCTGCGTACCGGGGAGGCTGAACAGGTTCATCTTCTTTCTTAACACCTAAGGACCACTGCGACCAGCTGTGCAAACAGGGAGGAGCTAGGGGAAGAGGGTGAACAGTAAGGCCATAGACAGTTCTTGGGACCAGCGGAGGACACAGTGATATTGCTGACAAGCCACAAGACAGTCCTTAACACTAGCCAGAGTACTACCACAGTGTACTGGGGACCTCAGCCCTGGGGGAGATGTGGCTGCACAGATGTGGGCTGCAGGGAGTGCCTGGAGCTTCTTGGAGATTGGAGGCAACAGCAGCCTCGCCTGCGGGAGCTCTGCTCTGGTCAGGACACTGAGCTGCCTGGTGAAGCAGCCTGGATGGCATCAGGGATGCCAACAGGAGGAGGGCAGAGGTACCTGGTGGCCGCTGTAAGAGCAAAGACCCCAATCGCCCATTGCATGGCAGGAGGGGAAGGGCAGAGGCAATGTTTAGTGAGGGGAGGGCTGGGGTTCCCATGAAGGAGACAAGAAAGCTTTTTCTCTAGCTGCAGGTGCTCACAGAGAGAACTGCAGAGCCCTGCCAACGGGACGGGGAGCGAGCTTTGTTGGGGGATGCATCCAACCATGGTGCTGGAGCCAGTGAGGCTGAGAGAAAGCAACAGGTAACAGTACCCAGGGACTTCCTTCTGCAAAGGGATGAAGGCATGTCCCCTGCCCGTCAGACCTGTTTGTTCCTTGCCCAAGCTCACCTCTAGTATGTTGCTGGTGTCGTGGGCAGGGCTTTGGATTTTTTTATGGCTATGGGACACTCTTTGAGGAATGAAGTCTGCTAGGAAAAGACAGGATGCACCTGATGAAGGTGAGTATCTTTACTGAAAGGGCTGCTAACCTTGTGAAGGGTTTGTTGAGTGTGGAGACCAAAGCCTGCAGGTTTGTGGGAGCTGAAGGGAGCACACACAGGAGAGTCTGAGGGAGGGACATCCCTCACCGCAAGCAGTCAGGGTGACTGGGGTCGTCTGAGGTTTTCTTCCACACAAAAATGTGCAACAGAATAAAGAGAAAGGGGAAGTCTGTAGTCACATAGCTGTGACATCACTGGGATGACAGGAATAGCTTGCATGACTGGAGTGCTACAGTGGGTGGGCAGAGAAGAAAAATGGAGGAGGTGAGGTTCACAGAGGAGTCGTCTGAATGTGCAGAGCATAAATGGAACAGAAAAAGCCCTCACGACAGGCTCGCCAAGAGTTTGTTGTCAAGGGTAAGGGGGAGGCCAGCAAAGGGGATACTGTGGCAGGCACCTGCAACAGACCATTTGAGAAAAGGAAGAGGATGGAACCTTCCTTAAACAATTTGAAGAAGTCTCTCAATCACACGCTGTGGTTTTCATGGGGTTTTTTAACCACCTCTGATCTGCAGGAAAGGCAACATGGCAGAATGCAAACAAGCCAGGAGACTTTGTGTGTTAGGGATCATCTTTTACCTGGGTGCTTGTCAGGATGGGGGTGGATACTCTAGACCTTCTACCCAGGAATAAGGAATATGTGCTCAGATGCACGAGTCAATGGCAACCTTAGCTACACCAACCATGAGATGACAGTATTAAAAATCCTGAGAGCAAAGAGGAAGACAAGTAGAGTAATAGTCTTGGACTTCAGGGTGGTGAAGTTCTTGTTCAGGGTTCTGTTGGAGTCCATGGGAGGCTGCCCTGAGGGGAATGGGGTTGCCTTTCCAAAGGATTCCTTCCACTGTGCAAAACAATGCACAGGCAGAGCAGGACAGGCTGGCTGTTTGAGAAACTGCTGGCTCAGCTCAAATGCAAAAAATTGTGTGGAAAGTGGAAGTGAGGACGGGCTACAAGGGATGACTGTGGAACTGCATGGGCATACAGGAATGGTGCGAGGGACATCCAGGCTTGGCTGGAGCTGAAACTAGCAAGGGATGTGAAGGCAGCAAGAAGAGTGTTCTGCAAGCAGGGCATCAGTAAAAGGAAGAGGAAAGAAAATGTGGGCCCACTGCTGAATGGAGTGGGTGACTTAGTCATGAAGGTAAAGTAAAAAAGACCGAGGTACTGTTTGTTCTTCACCTGTCTTTACTGTCAAGGCCTGCTCCCAGGTTTCTTTGAAAGGTGGTTATCAAGGGATGTTCCTGATGACTTGAGAAGGAAAATGGTATGCATAGCTTTTAAAAAGGTGAGAAAGAGGATCCAGCCAAGCTATAGATCAGTTGGCCTCACCTCATCCCTGGGAAATTTGATGCAGGTTCTCATGGCAGCCATTTCAAAGTAAATGAATGAAAATAAATTGACTGAGAACCTGAGAATGAGCCAGCCTGGGTTTACGAAGGGCAGATCATGACTGACCAATGTGATTACTTTCTATCGTGGTTCTTGGGGCCATAGTGGATGTCACTTTCTTTGACTTTAGCCAGTCTCCCAAAGCATCTATGTAGCCAAGTTGTAGAAAGGTGGGCTTGGGTAAAAAGCAGCTTTGCAGAAAAGGGCTTGGGGGCAGCTGTGAAGAGTGAAAGCTTGGAGAAGTGACTCAGCCTGCTGGCCACGCTTATGTAGCCTGCATGCTAAAGGAAGCGGCTATTTCCCCTGTATCCCTTTCCTTGTGAGACCATACCTGGAGTATTGTGTTCAGTTTGGGTTTCCCTGGTGCAAGAGATGCCAAAAACCAGAAAGGGTCCAGTGGAGGAGCTAGAGGATGGTGATGGGCCTGGAGCATGTGGCCTACAGAGAGCTGGGGCTGTTCTGCCTGCAGAGGAGAAGGTAAGGGTGGGTGGTTAAGCTTTGGTCTTCCATGCTTATGAGGAGCTGTATGGAAAACAGACCTGGACTCTTCCTAGAGGTGCTCAGGGGAAGGACAACAGCCAAATTGCATAAAGAGAAATTCCAGCTGCATACATGAAAGAAAATCTAAAAAATCAACGTGAGAATGGTCTAGGACTAGAGCAGGTGCCCAGAGAAGCTGTGAATTCTCCCTCACTGGGAATTGTCAAAACTCAGATGGACTAGACCTGGATCAACCTGATCTAGCTTTGAAGTTAGGTCTGGTTTGAGCAGGAGGCTGGACCTCCAGAGAGCCCTTTCAACCTAAACTATTCCATGACTCTAGCAAAGCAGACTTTAGACAGAATATTAGTTGTTATGCGATAGGCTGACTCCATCTGGCCGCTTCTGTGCGTGCAAACTACCTCATCTGTATGTAAACAGTTCTGCTATGGTTTATTGTTGCAGATGTTCATGTACATGCAAACTGTCCCACTGAAAAAAGCCAGTATTTGTAAAATATACTAATTTAACATCAACTGTACCTTATGTCCTTGAAGGAATCTGTCCTGGTTTCAGCTGGGACAGAGCAAATTTTCTTCCTAGTAGCTGGTGCAGTGCCGTGTTTTGGGTTTCGTGTGAGAACAGTGAGCACACTGATGGTTTTAGTTGTTGATAAATAATGTTTATACTAAGCCAAGAACCTTTCAGTTTCTTGGTCCCTGCCAGTGAGAGGGTTGGAGGGGCACGAGAAATTGGGAGGGGACCCAGCCAGGACAGCTGACCTGAACTGCCCAAAGGGGTGTTCCATCCCATAGAATGTCATGATGAGTATATAAACTGGGGGATGTTGGCCAGGGCCTCTGCTTGGGGGCTGGCTGGGCATCGGTCAGCGGGTGGTGAGCAACTGTGGTGTGCATCTCCTCCCCATCCCTCTGGGGGTGGGGGCAGTGGGCAAGCACCTACATGGTACTTAGTTGCTGGCTGGGGTTAAATCACTACATAAACTCTCAGAAGACATGAATTTAGGACATAATTGGGTAGTGCGCTGTGCAAGTAACTGCAGCTGATCATTACCCTCGGATCTATCTATGTTTAAAAACAAGCTGCAAGGATTCTAAAAGTTGTTTTTCAGTTCTTTAGCAGCTTTGTTTTGTTTCAATCACGATTTTGTTTCAATGTGGTTTCCATATAGGGAAACCACAACAGATACAAGGCAATAAAATCAGGTCATTTGCACAGTTCCCCTGTAAAAGTATGACATGCATCTTCATAGCAAGAAACTGCTGCTTTTTTTTTTTTGCCTTGAAATGGAAAAACTTCTACTTCGTGCTCACAACATGGTCTACTTTGGCTGACAGATGTCCTTCAGGGCATGCTGCAAGGGGCACTATTGGGAAGGGGATGGCATATGGCAAAGCAGTGTTTCCAGTCACATTTTTTACTTAAATGCTCATGCAGAATCACTTTTAAACTGATGTTCACATCGTGTTTTAGGCATATAGTTCTGGTGTTTTCTGTTAGGTTATGTGATTAAAAGCTCATCTCCACAAGTGGAAAGGAGGTCAGAGGAACGAGGTAACTCCTGCCAGTCGAGCTGCCGCGGCTGGGTGTACTCTGATCCTGCAGCTCCGTTCCTGAGGCGTGGGGCTGTGAGGCTCAGCACACCACAGCCACGCAGACCAACAAGACCCTCGGAGGTGATATGCGGTGGCACCGAGCCTTCTGCTCAGGGAGTGCAGCCCACCCAGGAGGTGAAACACTGTGCAAGGAGAGGGTATGGTGCAGTCCACCTAATTTTATGTGGGTGAGTGTTAGGTTAAATCCTGTTATATTTAGGGCAAGGACCAAAAGGGATCACGGTGGTTTGAGGGAACAAGCATGGGCAAACAGAGGGGTAAGAGTATAAAAGGGGCTGGTTGTGTGCAAACAGGCTGCTGCTCAGCAGCTGTTCCAGCTGTGCTGGCCCCTGACCAGCAATGTGTGTCCTGTCTCCTCCCTGAGCACTGTTTCCAACCCTTTCTAAACACAAAGATGCTTAAAACAGTCTAAATAATTCTGGCTTGTGGATTAATTAGGGATGAATTTACGCAAAATCTTGACGTGTACATTTCCTAGAAATCAATGTGGTATTTGCCTACCTAAGAAAAGTTTTACAGAGGCTGGGTTTTACAAAATTATTCTGGCAACCTTTGTAAGAAAAGGCACCTTTATGCTGTTAAGTAGCTCAAATGAGTGGCTGACATGTTGACTGATGTTTTCTTCATCTCCTTTGAACTGCAAGGTAGGAGGGCTGTGCTCTTCATTAAAAGGAAACTGATGAAATGGAAAGATATGTAGTTAAAAAAATCCAAGCAAACCAAGAGGGAATTACAAAATACTGCTTCTGGTTTTCAAAGACTAAAGCAATCCTGGAGATTAGTATTATGTACACTTAAACTTCATAGATTAACACACATTAATGGGAGAAGTATGAAATTTAAAATAACCCTTTAAGGAATAAATTGTAGATTAACAGAGTGCTATAAAAAAGCAACACTCACCACCTCCTTGCCCCGCTGTTGTTAACTGTAGCATGCAAAACTGGTATTCCTCAGTTACAGTCAGTCAGTAGACTAAGTTAATTAAGCCCTAAGTGAAATTTTAAATTGAGCACCTGAACAGGAACTGTTAAACAAAACTATGAGACAGTCTGAATTTTGAGCAGGTTTTTGACTGAAGGTCCCTCTAAGGTGTGGTTACAGATGTGGGGAGGTGCTGACATTAGAAATCAAATGTTCCTGGAGAGAAATAAGACAAATTCTCATGGACTTCTTCCATGAAAGAGAAATTAAAATTCATTAATAACTTCTCTTCCACTAGTTTCTGATTTCAATGTGTGTGCTATGAATGAAATGGTACTTCATTTGAAGGAGTTGCAAGTACCAGTCAAAAAATGTGAATTCATTGGGGCCATCTAACCTGAGAAGCTGGAGTAGGATAAACTAGTGTGATGTTAATGCTCAGTAGCTCTTCTGCACTGCTTCCTTGCATGCATGCTCCTTTTGCACTAAATATCAAAATGAATTAAGCTAAACTGTGGAAAGATGCAAAGGAGTCCAGAGAAGTACTAAAAGTATAGGCAGAAATGAATGTCAAAGAACCCAAGCTAATCCAGTTTATACTAAGAAAAAGAAATCAAGCACGTAGCCCAAAGAAGAGCAAAGCTGGGAGGCAATGGGTGGTAGCAGAGAGCAAGTTATGTAAAACCGATTGAACATTAAAGTTAGGTAAAACTGATTGAAAGAGCAAGAGTGCCCACAGCCAGCAGGAGAGCCGTGGCTTGGTGCAGGAAACTGCCTTTGCGTTGCGGAAGGGACAGCTGAAGCTGTGCTCCCTTCCCTGGGGCGTGTGGCCATGTGCTTGACAGTGAAGCAGATAGTGGCAATTTAGAGCAGGGAGCTGCAGGTGTGGGGAATAGTTTCAGGATAAAAGTTGAAAAGTCTGAAAAAATAACATCAGCACATTAGAGATTAATGGTGAGGAGCATTCTGGTTTTGAAGCAGAAAGTCAGAATCCCATTTCTAAACAAAAATTAGAAAGTGGACTTTGGTTTTGGCTGTGGCCTGGTGCTGTAGGGAGCATGCTAGAAAATGTTTGTTGGGAAAAGATGAAGCGTTGCATGCTGTAGCAGTGCATGTAGACTATATGATGTCATAGCTCTGGCCACTGGTTTTTGTGTAACAGAAATACCGTGTGACCCAACAGTTCTAGCAGTGCACCAAGTGGGCATGGCTTATTTGCAGTGTAAACCATGTAAAGTGCTGTTCTGCCTGTGAAATGCATGACTTCTAGGGGTAGCTCCACAAATGTCACTTACTGCCCTCTCCCTTGTTAATGGCAGGAGCAGAACCGCAGAGGTCCCCTTCCCACGCCACAGCACGTTCACCACCACAGCCAGCAACAGCCAGTGCCCCCTCCCCGGGCCAGGGTCCTACCCAGCAGCTCAGGCTTGGGTGCAGTTCAGAAAGAGGTACCTGAGGGAGGAGGCTGTTTATCTCTTTCTATGTCTTCCTTCATCCCTTTGCTGGAGAAGTAGCATTTAAAATTTGTTTCAGGCTTAAGGCAATGTGAAAGTCAGAAAGCGTGCAAGTTAGAGAGCCGTGTGCCTCATTCAAGACTTGCTCTGTACCCAGCATTGACTGTTTCTGCTCCTTCACAGCCCAAGCTTTGTACCAAAGGATCAAATCTCTGCAGTACAGCTAAAAACCTGAAATAAAAATGGGGTCACAAATATAGGCCAATTACCCATGCATCATGGAACAGGAAATCTTGCAGAACAGCCTTTTTCTTTTTTGTTTGCTCATCTCCCAATGTGGTTTGCTCTTGTGGCCTTTGAATTTGAAAATAAAAAGGATGCATCCTGACTCATGCTGTTGTTTGACAATGTTCTTACTGATCACCAAGGATCTGTCGGTCATGGGAAGCAAACTGAAGACTGTCCAGTTGCATGGTCTTTTGCAATAAATACTGTCTATACATTTTCTCGTAATTACTGCACTTTTGCTCAGGTTGACTGCTTTTTTTCCGCACAGTAGAGTCCAATTCTGCTAATGAATCATTTTATTGTTACTTGATCCTCTCTGCACTGCCTTGAGGGTTTGGGGAAGTGAATTGAAACAAACTTTCAACAGGTAGGAATATAAAAGAGATCATCCAGATCAAGCAAACCTAATCAGTTGGAGCTTACTTTCTCCCTCCTTGGTTCCAACAGTATGGGAGTCCAGAAGCTGTGATAAACTGCCCACACAGCTAAAGACAGACTGCTTTCTTGAGTACAGCTGATCCTTTTCTCCCCTGGCTTTTGTTCTTAATGTGAGGGTTTAATCTAAAACCACAGTAGCCTGTTGTTTGCTACTGACCTAGGGCGTGCAGTTATTTGGAATGATCATTACTGAACTGTGGTTGTTATTTTAACAAATATGGTATTTCACAGAATTTAATGCTACAGCTGTGGCAGTGCAGAAAAAGCTCTGATGGTGGAGAATTTGCCAGGGATCTGGGGAAAACGGTTTTACCACTCGAGGTATTGCCCACCAGCGTGAAGGTGCTGAGAGGATGGTCCCCACTGAGCATTCTGGCGGGGAAGGAGCAGTCCCTGCACTGTGCGCAAGGCTGCACCAGGGGAAAAGAATTTAATGGTGTGATGGAAAACCTACCAAAGTGACTAAGTGCAGGGACACTGACGTCTCTTATGGCCATGTGTTAACCTCTACCTGCAGAAAGCTGCACAAGCACAGATTTGTATCTAGTCTGTTAGGCACAGAAAGGAGGTATGAAGGGCAGTGGAGGATCATCCAATGTTGGAGCCTGAACGGTCAGTGGTGAGGCAATGTGGGGCTAGTGCTGAAGTCCTGGTGGAGCATGGTGAGGCAACTCAGGCCCTGTAGTGCAGAGCCTTCCCTGCTCTCGGGTTTGTACAATGGTATTAGCAAGACGCTGGGGTATTCCTCCTTCCCATTAATTTGATGGGTTGTGGGAAGGTAAAAGCCACTGTTCCGAGCGACGCCCTCTGCATTCATTAGACTGTCAGACTGGGAACTCAGCCACGCTAAGCACAGCATAGGTAGCCACAATATGGTGGCTTAAAAAGTCCCTTGACATTATTTCAAGCTCCTTCCCTTTGTATACAGTATGTTTCCTCTTTGGTTTCCTTTCTGACTTTCCTCACTTCCTTTCTTGCCTTTACTCCCCCATGTCTCCTACTGGATCCCTCTCCCTCTGTTGTCCCTGCATTGCCCCTGCTCATCCCATCTCCTCCTCAGCTCCCAGTTGCACTTGGTTTCTGCAAGGTGACACAGCAAACCCAACAGATGCAGCTGTGCTCCTGCCAGCCACCCCTGCTCCCAGCACCAGGAGAAATTACTTTTATCTGAAGATGGTCCAAGGAAGGGCCATCTAGTCCTTATGGCACCGACCCACATCTCCCAAGGTGTGTTCACAGGTCTGCCACGGTCACTCTGGCTAAGCTAAGCCACTTAATGTTTCTGTTTGCCAGGTCCTCAACTGTAAAATGTGGGTGGATGCCCTTGCTGCAAGCCAGCCATCTGTCAGACCGTACAGCTTGTGAAGCTCATTACATCCCTGAGCACCACTAGTGCCCCTGTGGGTTTCCTTCCATGCTGGGCCAGTCACCCTGTTCCTCTCTGACCCAGGACAATGGTCTGTCATTACAACTCTGCTGAAAGTGAGATGGTTTGTAGCTGACCCACTGTTTCAGTTCAGTCTGGGATAGGTCTGAGGAGACAGCAAAGCTATTGCTCAGAAGGAACTGAAACCTACCCTGGTGATGATCCTAGCCTTTAGAGCAATCTGGAGAGGAGAAAGAGAAAGGTAACAGGCTCTCAATGAGAGTAAAGGCGGTTCATACTTCTGTATGTGGGTGGGAGGCCTCACTAATATGTCTACTGATCTTCTCAGGGTCCTGGAAGAAAACCCTTGAATTGCCTTCAACTCAAGCGGAAGAGTTGGGTTTCCCCCTAAGAACACTGAACGAGTACCTGAGGAGCTCAGCAGTGGAGACCTGCACTTTTAGGGGCACATTAAAGCTGCTGTGTGGTGAGAGGAGACACAGGCAGACTGAGAGGTTAAACATTCAGGAGGTGCTGCTGGCAGAACTGGGCACCCCAGAGACATGCTTAGAAGTCCTAGTGCAGGGGAACTGCTTCAGAGACTAGTCTGAAGTTCAAAGCATTTGAGTGGGATAGGGATGGAAGAGACCCACCTTGAGAGCAGGCTGGGAACTATCCCAGGAAGAAGCTGCTGTCTACAAGAGCATTAAAGCCTCAGTATGAGCTGGATGTGAAGGTACTCTAACACAGACTGAAAACCACCCTGGGCCCTGCAGGACAGCAGAGAGAGAGAAGATGAAAGACATTTAACGTAGGATGTTGCCACCTCAGATATATCAAGATAAAGTTGGAGACAGTGAGTGAACTCTGTATTTATGACTATTAAAAAAACCAGGTCTGACTCTAGTCTTTTCCAATTATTAGAATAATAAGATTTCAACTTCAGCAAAAATTATCTGAAGCCCTCTCCAAACCAAAGCACCCTTAGTACATGGCTTAGAGAAAACAGAACTCTCTCAGCTTCTTCTTTATTCAAATAGCAGCTTTTTATTTAACATATGATCAGAGGGGAGCTGTTAAGAATAAAACCTTGTACTGCCCTCAGTGATGGAACATCTTCCATAGTAGGAGCTTCAAATAACTTGTAACCACAAATGTCCTATTGCTTCTAAAAATGTCTCAGTCTAACATTGCCTCACCTTTTACAATTTTTGTTGCACTCAGCTGTGACAGAAAAGTAAAATTGGTGTAAGCAGAGGTTACTGCAAAGTTATAAGAAATCCTTTGGGCAGAGCTGCAAAAACGCTGGCTTTTCCCACACACCTTTTGTCGCAGGCTGGAATGGCCTCACGCTTACCCTCCATTTCACTTAATCAGGCAGGATCTACGTTACGTACTTGAGGGCTTCTCTCCTGCTGCCAGCGTGGCCTCCGTCTCACCCTTGGTGAGCAGGGTCATGCAGCTGAGAAGTTCAGCCTATCCCTTATCTACCACACCTTGCACGGAGAAGTGTCTACCTGAATATTGAAGCTTTGCAGCTGGTTCACATGATGAGGAACCCGCAGAGATAAATTACTATCACAATACCATATCATAACAAGAATTCATTTCTTGAGTCATTAATCCTGCCATCAGTTCCACTTCTGTGGAAGACCCAGGGGAAGTTCTGAATTTGGAGGTGTAGCTCACAGTTATCAGGCAGTAGCATCTCAGTAACAAAGGACATGAATCTAGTAATTACAGTGCAGCTCCTTTCATAGTTACTTTTCAGTAATACCATTAAGTAAGGCATCATAGTGCAAGTTCTTTTGTTGTATTTTTTTGCATTCAATTTTTTAAGCAGCCCCACATTATCACTTTAGAACTTCCAGGAACCTTCTGGCTGAGGTCAGCTAGTAGGAATCCATGCCTTTCTCTGGCACAGCCAAGGGACGGTGTTTATCACATAAAATTGCTGGGAAAATCGCAGCAAAAATCCTGTATTAGTGGAAGCTGTTTGCCTGTTTTAGGAACACTGAAGTATTAACAACAAGGATTCTTTGACAAAGGTGTGAGCCAGCCTGTGCTAGAGGTGGTGTTGATCAGGCTGGTTGGACAGGTCTGGCAGCACCTGAAGGGGAACAAACCCCTCTAGTCCTGCTGCCTGTGTTTGCCGTGGGAGGTGGCATTACATCCTTCTCTTTTGCAGCCATGTAGGCCGAGACCTAGAAGTCCCCTTCCCGCTTGTGCTGGGACTGGTGATGACAGGGAAGCAGGTTTTCCCTCTGTCCTTACAAAAGGCAGTAGTTCAAGCTCATGTCATGTACCACCTGTGTATGTCAAAATGGAAAAAGGAAAGCAACCTCCCTGGACACACACTGGCTGACAGTAGGTTGCTGTGTGAACTTGGACATGAGGAACACACTCCGTTGTGAGGCTGGGTGATGAAGATGCCCCCAGAGACCTGGCTTGGCAGGGAATGCCAGTCTTGACATCAACGTAACAGAATGTAACAGAAACCTCTTTCTGCTGGACAGGCAGAAGGGGGCTGCTGAAGGATGGGCTGCTTTATGCACCAGCTGCAGCAGGGCGACTCAGGCATGACCAACACGCACAACACATTGTGTCCTGCCAGGAAGATGCCATTGTCCCTCCAGAACCATGCCAGAGTGAGGCGTATGGGATCCTTTCCAGACTTCACGTATCACTGTGGGCTAGTGTGGGCAAACCTCACCTGTGTGGGTGAGACCTTCCCTCTTGGTCACAGGTGGGAATGAGAAATCTCATCAAGGAGAACCCTTTTTCCACAAGCAGAGGGAGGGGAGGCAAGCTAGACCCAACTCTAGTTAGGACCAAGGTCTGGGCTTTTCTTGTGGCTTTTGCCTGACCCCTGAAAGAGTCAGTTGTGTTTGCTAAACAAGGAGGAAAGTCCTTACTTGGGGGAAAAAACCCCAAACAACAAAACAAACCAACAAAGAGAATGAACAGTTTTCTGTTCAAGGTAAGCCAGCCACCCAGAGAGAAAGGCAAATGCCAGAGCCCAGGAGAAGGTAGGGGACCGCTGCCTGTGGCAGCTGCCATGTGGGCTCAACTGTCTTTTGAAATCTGACTGAAAAACACCTTTGGGACTATGCCCACATTTGGAAGTAGACAGAAATCTGAATGTCTCACGATACCGAGGTCTTCCCTGATTCAGACGGGGCTGAAGAGTCGATGTTGCAGTGTTAAATGAATCACAGTGGTTAGCAGTGGGCGCGTTGACCCCATGCCTTCATTCTACACTAATGTTGAGAAGTCAAAGAACGGGTTACACAAACTTCATGTAACCAACATTGCTTTAAGAAACCCATTACAGTTCTGGATTCTGGCTTTGTACCTTTGATATGAAAAGGTAATCTGCTAAATGGTTCTTGTGATGTGTGCCTTGAGAGTTAGGGTACTTAGTCCTGGCACTCAGGACTGAACAGAGAGAGTATACTCGAAACAAATGGACAAGAAGTGCAGAGGAGCAGCATCTTTGCCTTGATGACTGCTAGCAGGTAGAATGATATGACTGGCTGGACCAGGTCTCATTTCAGCATTTCAGCTAACAAGGATCAGAGGTATTTTGGAGAGAAACTGAGCTTTGAAATAGGAAAAGGGATATTGTGCCTGTGAAGTAATCAAAGCAGAAGACTGCTGGCTCAGATATTCCCAGCTGAGGCATGATCCTGACTCCAAACACAGACTGGTGAGGTCAGTTGAATATGGACAGAAAGATGCTTTCAGGGTGAAGAAACATGTGTCAGATAGTCCTCTCTGAAGGGAGGAACTATGCTGGGGCATGCTAAGCGTGGTTCCTCCCTGTCCCTCTTTGTAGGAGGAAGCAGATAAAGCCAAGACTGCTTTGTGTGAGGCCACAGAGAGCAGCCATGGGGAGCTGCTGCAGATTCTGGTGAGGGTGTCCCTGCTCGTGTCTGGGTGGTGATTCCTGGGATAGATGCTGAAACATTGGGGCAGTGAGAGCCCACTAGGGATGAGTGAAGGACTGATGCAAATCTGGATGTCTGCCAACTGTAAAGCATGACACCAACCCTGGTCAACAAAGAGGGAGGAAGCTGCAGCGGAGCAGGGAGTGGTTAATATTAGCACACTTTCCTAAATCTCAATGGTGGAGGTAACCAAAACATCCTGGGGAGGAGGGAGCATGGGTAGCTATCAGTTGCCAGCTTTCCTAAGTGTGTCCTCACGAACATCCATGCTTTTTCCCTTCATTAAAGAACATGTCTGTGCTGCACAACACAATCATAGAAACATAGAGTAGTTTGGGTTGGAAATGACTTTTAAAGGTCCTCTAGTCCCACTGCCCCTACAATGAGCAGGGACAATGACATGAAGAGATGAGCAAGGTGCCTGGGCAGGCATCAAAAGCGATCTAACTTGGAGCAAAATAAATGGATCTTTTAGGGACTGTACTGCATCTGACACCTGAGCTATCTGGCATAGCTTTGCACTGGATAGGAAAGATATACTGAGGGACCTGTTAAAAAGTCTTGGGCTTGCTGCAGATGGAGAAGTTTCCTTGCTACAGCCAAGATCCATAACCAGGTTTTTGGTTTTCTGGTTTGTATTGGTTTTGCATGGCAAGGTGTTGGTAGCGGGGGGCACAGGGGTGGCTTCTGTGAGAAGCCGCCAGAAGCTGCCCCATGTCCGATGGAGCCCATGCCAGCCGGCTCCAGGATGGACCCACTGCTGGCCCAGGCCGAGCCCATCAGCCACGGTGGTGGTGCCTGTGGGATAACGGATTTAAGAAGGGGGCGGAAAATTATGAGCAACAGCAATTGCTGCTGGGGAGAGGAGTGGGCCTGTGTGAGAGCAGCAGCCCTGCAGCCCCCAGGCCAGGGCAGGAGCGGCAGGAGGGGCTCCAGGCCCGAGGCAGGGGTTCCCCCCCAGCCCGCCGTGAAGCCCAGGCTGAGGCAGGCTGTCCCCTCAGCCCCGGGAGCCCACGGCGGAGCAGATCCCCCCCGCAGCCCGTGGGGACCCCACGCCGGAGCAGGGGGATGCCCGCAGGAGGCCGTGACCCCGTGGGCAGCCCGCGCTGGAGCCGGCTCCTGGCAGGGCCTGTGGCCCCGCGGAGGGGTGAGCCCAGGCCGGGGCAGGGCTGCTGGCCGGGCTGTGACCCCGCGGGGACACACGCTGGGGCAGGTCATGGGGGACCGTCTCCGTGGGAGGGACCCCGGGCTGGAGCAGGGCAGGGTGTGAGGAGCCTCCCCCTGAGGGGGCAGGAGCGGCAGGGACAGCGTGTGAGGGACCGACCCCAGCCCCATGCCAGTGTCCCTGCACTGCTGGGGGAGCAGGGAGAGAAACCGCAGGGGAGGCTCAGACCGGGAAGAAGGGAGGCAGGGCGGGGAAGGTGGTTTTTTTCTGATTTAAATAAAGAATACATTAATATTAATAATAACTACATAAATTAAAGCAACTCCCCCAGGCCGAGTCAGGGTACCCGTGACGGTCACTGCTGAGCCATCTCCCCCTGCCCTGATCCCAGCCCAGCAGCCTGGCGTTATGTTCCCTCTCCCCATCCAGCTGAGGAGGGCAGTGATGGAGCAGCTTTGGTGGGCAACTGGTGTCCAGCCAGCGTCAAACTACAACACAGTTCTAAGTTCAAATCAGTGCCAGAAAGCCGACATAACTGAATCTGTCCCGTTGTGCTACCAGTGCCCCCGGCAGGAGAGATATACCTGGCTATCTGGGCCAGTCACCTCCTGTTCTTTGCTATCCAGCCTGCTGCCCTAGAGTATTATTTCAGTAGATCTAATATAGCTGTGCAGCATGGTTCTCCAACATACCTGCCCCACAGCATTATGGGGTGCCTCTCTCAGTGTGGGCTAGTTTATATTTATAGAAACAAACCCATTATCTCTCAACAAAGAGATGTAAGGACATGATTCCGTTCTCTTACAGTACAGAATTAATCGACAGCAGTTGCCAGATGGCTGCTTCTGCAAAGAAGTGATCAGTAATGTGCCTCCTGTTACTTCTATGGTGGGTTTTTTTAGGTTTTGGTTTTTTTACCAGCTCTGTAATCACAGTGGAAAAATCAATTTTATCAAAGCAGTAACCACCAGTAAGTGACTGCATGCATGAAGGCCTGGAGATCAAATGATAACAGCAGTTGCCCACTCCTAGAAAGGAAGTGAAAGGTGAACTATCTGCTGCAGTATGAATTCTAAGAGCTGTGTTAGCTGTTTGTAGCAGAGGATCCTGTGACAGCAACTGCTCTCCCTGTCATCTGCATGGCACAGCACCCCAATGTGCATTAACATTCCCTCCCAATCCACATGGGAATTCATGTGTATGCTCAAGTCTCTAAAGGGACTGAGGTACCTAGCTTCTGCTGACCACAGCAACAGTTAAGTGACCAATACATTTAAAGCTTATTGCAAGCAGAATGATTTAAACATGTGCTTGACTATGACACTGATCCACAGCTGACCATAGAGAGGGTCTGTGATTAGGACACAACCGCCTTCCTATACCAGTGGCATCTCAGTGGTGACAGTTTAGGAACAGTAACTCCTGCTGTACAGAAAATCTGGAAGATTTTCCTCCCTGCAGAGCAATCTCTTGTGAGAGTTTTTCTCCAGGTTGCCTCAGATTATAGGTGTGGTTAGTGGTTATAGCCTACACCATGGTGTAGAAGTAAAGTAAGGGAGTCATTATCTCATTGAAGTGGCCAGCCAAACCCCCTAATTTGTCTTTACAACTGGGAAAATTACAGTCCACCAGCTGAAAAGCAAGTGCTGCGTCTTGGTTCATACAGGAATAAAGAAATCTCTGAGCTGTATCCAGCTAATCCAGGGACTGCATGTTTTGCAGACACAATTTCAAATTTCATTCTTCCATTTCAGCGTTTGTGTGTTTAGTTGAGGGCCAGGATCCCAGATGCCTTAAAATTTCCATACTACATAACCAATTGCATCATTAGGTATATAAACACTTTTTTAAATCTATTTTTTTGCTCTTAACCTAGCCATGAAGGCCACTGCTGTGCGAAGAGAGGTCATTGGGGTATTCCATGGTTGTGGGTGTCTTGTAAAAATAGTCATATAACGAAAGCATAACTCTAAAAAGAAATCAGGTCAATGAATTCAACTTGCTCAGGTTGAAATGTCAGTGCCTGGGAGTACAGGCTGATGACAGGGTTTGAGAAACTACTTTGGTAGTTATTTCAATGAGACATGAAACAGAGAGTGAGTGACTGAATGAGCAAGAAAAAAAAGTGTTATCGCAATGGGTATGGTCTAACTACAGCATTAAAACCATAGCAATTATGTCAGCGACTGCATATTTAACTCTGCTTGTCTCTTTGCATTGTGTTTGCAGCATTTCTGATACAGAAACTCACTTGTCTTCTACAGCCTAATGTAAATTAGTCATGCATTGGCAGGCAATTCAGCAGAACTTTCTTGCAGGGGACCATTTACTTCAGCAAGCAGCAGTTACTTGGAGATACTTTGCAATATTTTGTCTTCTTTATAGTGATACATTTCATTTAAAAAAATTAGATCCACTTTAGCAAGAATCTAGCTTTAAGCCTTTGAGTGTAGCTGCTGTGTTAAGCTCGGTCTCATAATGACATATTGTCTAAGTGTTGCAGTAACATGGGCTTAGTTACATGGATTCATTCACACAGATGGGATCAAAGAATGTTGTAATAGGTACTTCTAATATGTAAAACTCCACTGGGCATGGGAGACACAGGAATGAAGCCACTTTCCCCCTCCGTGACCTCAGAAAGGACATTTACAATGAAAGCAATCGTGTCCCACTGAGAAAAGAAAATATCTGGGTGATGCACAGCTGTATGCAAAGCGTTGTGCAGGTGATGGAGAATAAGGGACGGGGACTCATGTTGCACTTTCTTCCTTGTGATTTCAGGAACAATGATGTATTTTCTGGACAGTAAAACAGTTTCTTGTGGGCAGAGAATGCAGATAAGTGAGATTACAAGTGCCTGGCATCTTCTTTCAGTTGTCCCTTGGCAATGCACAGGTTGTATGATTCTGTTCATCACTGTAAAGTTTCATTACTTCTGGCATAACCTTGGGTCATGGTTTCACCAGAAGTGGTTCTTAAACCTCTAAGATCAGCAGCTGAAGGGCAATAGTAGAAAACAGACCAAATATAATTCAGGTAAAAGTTCTTAAATTAAAGGAGTATAACTGACAGCAAATAGTCTGCTGAAATTGTTTCTTAATGGAAAAAAGCATGATTTCAATAAAACAGAGTTTTCCTGCAGAATGCCTTTAGCTATCCCTGAAACATTTTGATGAAAAATTGAAATGTGTTAATTGGAAATTGCTACTCTTATGTCTCATGGGGGTTGTTGTTCCTTATGAATTCCAAGTCCTTTCCTGCCTAGGCTTCTGTGAGACCCTAGGCCATGGAATGATTACTCATTGCCTATTTTATTCAAAATAAATAGGTTTTATTCAAAATAATTTTTTTTTATTTTATTCAAAATAAATAGGTTACTCATTGCCTATTTTATTCAAAGCAAGGAAATGTAGTCTGAAGCTTTGGTAAGCTCAGAATAAAAGCATAAACAACTGGATCAGAACTCACCTGTTCATCTTGGTGCTTTTTCTGAACTGGCATTTTTGCTGTACAAACTTCCATCAAAACTGTCAACTTTTTGTTTAAAACTCTTGTTTTCATTAACATTTTCTCCAAAAAAATAAAGTATTTTAAACCAGCTTTCCTGAAGCCAGTGATTATCAATGGGAGGATACACTTACTGCTCACTATGCTTCTTTCTGGAAGCCAGGCCAGCTCGGAGCTGTGCTGGTTCTAAGAAGTGATGCTGCAGTGAAGCAGAGGAGTGCTCTGAATATGACTGTGCTCCTCCTTCAAAAATTCCACGTTCAGTCTGAGAAGAAATTACCTTTGAATCTTTACCATTTTCACATGACCAGCAGACTGTTTCCCTTCAATTTTTTGGTTTCCCGCTGCTTTCAAATTAAATAGCAAAAGCATTGGTGGAAGAAAACTGATGGATTGGGAGGTTTTACAAATGCAATCATATGTCTCAGGCTAGGGGCAAGACCTAAACATTGATTATACAGTACCTCTCCTTCCCAAGTGCTCTACTGACAACGGCTACCCATTAAATCTCCTAAACCCTATCTTCTCCCATGGCAAAAGCCCTGTAGAAGGCCTTTAAGAGGGCTCTGTATTCTCTAACTGGTTTGACAGAGGTGATCAAGTAATTATCAAGTAATGATGGATGCCAGTCAATGCAATGTCAGTGCTGGTTTCATGCTATTTCAGACCGTCACACCTCATAATGTGTGAGGAGGGCTGCACCTGGCACGAGGGGGGTAGGTGGAATCATGTGGGAGGGAGGCTGAAAATAGAAACAAAAAAAGATCAAAGGGGAAGGAAGTGAGTTGTGCTACAAATTGTAATGCGGGAGAGAAATTATGAAGACAACAAGAGATGGAAATAAGAGAAATCTAGAAAAGCTGAACAAAGAAAGAGGAAGAAATAGGGAGAACAAAAAACTAAATACAGAAATACCAAAACCAGAAAAAGCATGTTTGACAGGGAGTGAGAAGCCAGATGCAAGTAAAAGAAGGAAAGTTTGGAAGAATTAATGAGAAAAAATATATTGATAATATAAGATGGTAGTGTTAAAAAAATTAAATAGGTAATATAAGCAACCTGAATGTAAATGTATAGTTTACATTTTGTAGCCCAAAAGAATAAGAGAGACCAGAACCTCAGCTGATGGCTAGATTTTTGAATCAGATTAGGCTGATCCAAATTTAGCTGAATGAACATTAAAGTAGGATGGAAC
Source organism: Falco naumanni (assembly GCF_017639655.2). Lineage (NCBI taxonomy): Eukaryota > Metazoa > Chordata > Aves > Falconiformes > Falconidae > Falco > Falco naumanni. Next base: position 38,628,255 of record NC_054059.1, on the reverse strand, counting down.
AGTGGGGTGGGGTGTGTGTGTGTGTGCTGCCTTTCTTTTAGAATTAAAAAATCCCAACATCCCTAGTCATTCCAGAAGAAACATGTGGATTCTGGAATAATTCAGGTGGTGGTTTTGTTTTCCTTATCTTTCAATATTTTCTTTCCTTAATTAGTGGTGGCAGAAAACTAACATGTGGTAAGATTTGAGAAACCACAATAACCATATTAGCTAAACGAGAGTAGATTTCCTTTCAGAGCTCTAACACACAAACAAAAACTAACTATATGTGGGAGCTTCATTTGCATAACATGCAGATTTTCAAATAGCTAAAAAGAAAAAAACCCTTTCCACTTGCCACAGTGCGAAGGTGAAGCACAAAGTGTCTGCAAGGAAGGCTGTCTGGGCTTTGTAACTGGGTCAAAAGAAAACGTGCTAAGAAGGTAAGTTGGACTGGTTAACTTGTATTAATTTTGGCATTCACCTACATGGTGAGTTCTTCACCTTCTGAAAGACTGTTCTCATGGTGAATATTGAATATATTGCAGACTAAAAGCACGAGATACATTTAAATTAGGAAACAGCTAAATACTGAACGAGATGAGCAATAGTTTTTGTAATGGATAAGCTAAAATTCTGATCTATTTTTTAATTAACCCTAAAAATTCTGATTTATCTTTTAATGACTCCCATTCCATGAAATTGTATTGATAATATTCAGCTGCTTCACAGCAGTATTTTAGTATTGCAAAATATTAATATTAAAATATATTAGAATATTTTAGTATTCCAAAAATAGGCTGTTATCTGAGAGGGATGCTAGAAGCTGTTGCTAGTAGCAGAAGTGCTTGTTTGAGTATGTACTGCAATCATCACGGGCCAGGTTAGTGATCTGAAGTCTCATACATGTTTGTAATACAGAGGGAACTTCTACTTCTGTTACTCTTTATTTGCTGCTTACATGACTGCCATGATCTGGGTTTGTGTAGTGAAGTTTGTAGTCTGCAACATGCAGATTCATCTCTTCAGTCCCAGAGTTATAAGAAAGAAGCACTTAAAAGGCCCACAAGGAAATGGACCAAAATGAAATATCAGCAATTTCCTTTACTGACATAGAATGTGCTTCTACTCTGAATTTGCTGTTTTTCACAAGATTTGAGCCCATGTTTCAAAATGTCAGACTCTGCAAGCAGGAATCTGTGGTTTGCTTCAGGCAGCATTTAGATAGAGAGTGAGTTCTTTGAAAACAGGATCTAGGCTGTCGTAGCATTGTCATTACAAAAAGTATATGCACCTCAGCTTATCAAGAGTAAATGTAGTGTTCCTTACAGCGCCTGAGGGACTAAAAATGATTTAAAAATTAAGCTTGTATTTTCTTTCCGTGAAGGTCCAGAAAATACCTTATGAGCCTCATCTGAAGCCCAAATCAAGTTAATTGGATGGTTTCCTTCACTACATTTTGACATGCAAGTAACAGCAAGTTAGCAAAAGAGTACAAAAATGCAGCTTAAAAAAGTAAAAGCCCCTCTTAGCAGAGGTTAAAAAGGTGACCTGAAAATGTGTGAAGTTTTAATGATGCAAATTGTTACGAATTATGAAATAAATAATACAGTGAAAAGAACTTCACTATTGTGATTAAGGATGTCTGGAAAGATTCACAAGATCTGGGCACCTTGCCAAACATCTAAATGTAGAAAACCATAAAACAGTGCAATTGTTTAGCACCTTCCACGACATCATTGCTCATGCACCCTCCCCACTCACGCCCCTGCCTCTGTGCTGCCCTCTTACATTGATCAACAGCTCAGCTCTCCTTGCTCATCAGCATAGGCCAATTAAAACATAGATGTTCTTCAGCAACTGTGGCAAGTCACTGAATCTGGACTGCTTCAGACAGTTAAGATACATTGCAGAGCTTGGTGGCTGCTAAGAATACAAGAACTGTCCCACAGACCGAAAGTCCATTCAGTGCCATGTCCTGCTTCTGAAGATAGCCAAAGGCAGACAACTGGAGAAAAGAACATCTGCCTCATGGCTTGTTCTTTGATATCTTTGCAACTTTCAGGAATCTGTCTTTTGACCATTACTTCACCCTTGGTCCTCTAACTGCAGCTGCTAGTTTGATTTATTAATAGAAACTTAAAATGGAGATAATATTAGTCGTCTGCTACAATTGCTTCTGTTGGCCTTCTGTCTTTACCTTTTTCTTCTCTGCCCTGAAGCTCACACATCTTCTTTCCTCCATATAACTGGACTTTACCAAACCATATTTCCAATGCTCAACTACTTTATGGATTTGATCATAACCTTCCCCAGATCTGTGATGACAGGGAACAGTTTAGTCCAAACAGTAATAAGGAAGCCAAATAAATCTTAGAGTGAGCTCATGGAAGTTATTGTAGTCACAATCCAGATAGATTTCATACTTTTTTTTTTTTTTTTGCTTTGCATGCATCAAACAGTGAAGACTGCTTTTCAGCAGCAACAATGAAATCACGCATGCACTGCGTCCCCTTATGCAGAAACACATAAGAAAAAAACCAGACGCATATTTCAGGATTTTAAAGTATTTCTGTGTTGTTCCATGCAAATATGTTGGGATTTTGTCATAGCTGAAGTCAAGGTCTTGGATCCTATGAAAATCATCTATCAAGAAAGGGAAAGTGCCTGTTTAAATGATTACGTACCATTACTTTAAATCTACTAGTCACATTTTGGCACTATCCAGCTTTTTTTGTTTCATTCACTGGGTACAGTTAGCAGAAAGCAGCACCATACTTAGGCTGCTAGGGAGCTCCTACTATTGTGATACACTCAGTTCTGAAAAAGACAAGCATGACACCTATCATACGGCATTTCTTTTAGATACAGCGTTCTGTTAATTTAATCATGCTTTACAAGGCTGCCTATATTAATGCCATCTGGTGTCTGTAATGAGAACACAAACTGCAACGGAATGTTCACACACACAATTTCTAAAATAAATAAGTTTGAAGGGGTTTTTTACTAGTTTTTGGTTTTGCTGCTAATGCAAACATCTAAGTTGTCAGAAACTAAGGTTTGGAAAAGAAATATTTATAGCATTTAAAATTAAAAAAACACAAAACGAAACATTTTCATGTCTAGTTCCAACTGACTTTAGCAACAGACCTGAACAGTGTGCACACAAACAACAAATGTTTGTGCCAAACAGGCAAATACAATTGCATTTTCCTTCTTTACCTGGGCATGTGCATGTGTTGTGTCCACAGTTCAGGCAAAACATTTGGATAATGTCAGCCTTGAGACAGACCAGATTATTATTTTTTTCTTCAGAAAACAGCTATTACTCAATTCAGTAATGAACACTTGTCTCAGTTTTGCAGTTCTACTCTAAGTGATCTTGTTGATTTAAATTATTAATGATTAAACTGCTCATCTGCATGACGTTAAGTGCACCCTTTGCAAAAATAGGCCAAAATTCAGAATGTGTTCTGAGCACAGTGACAATTACCATCCTACTTTTTGTGATTCTAATGCTAGCTTGATTATTAAAAAATAGTATAATTACATAGGTAGCCTAATTAGTAAATTATTTGCCTCCAGCTTGCATGTTTCCAGCATAGATAAGGTTAAATATTTTCCTTTGCATAAAAAAGCAGGTTGTTATTATTGCTCGTCAGGAGGAAGTGATGATTATTTCAATTGAGCCCTGTACCTTTAACTGATGCTGTTACTTCTTGGTTTTTGCATTAAAGTGTACTCGTGTTGAGGCTGCTGGTAAATGTGCTTAAGGCAGCCACAAAAGAATGTAACAGAATCACACATCCTCTTTCACCTGCTCTTCAGAGAATTTGCAAATCTGGTAAGTACTAAAATAAAATAGGCAATCTATAATGTAAGTATGTGTGATGAATGTATTAAACTGAGCTCGTTAGTAGGAGTGTAGTTACAATGGTGGATAATACTTAAAAAATACCTCTCAGTTCCTTCCAAGTACTGAGGATTTTTTTTTCTTTATAGAAATCTATCTTCTTCCTGAGTTATTTCTTTATCCATTATACTTTGCTTGTATAATTGAAATCATGATTTTGTATTCAAGTTTGTAGTTTAATCTTACTTTTGAGTACTCACACATTGCTTTCATAGTGAGAAGAAATATGATAATGTGGATGAAGTGAAAAAATAGCAAGCATAAAAATGCAAGGCTTATATATTTAATATTCAGAACGTAAGCTTGTGTGTACATGCACAGACATGTGCCTATATGTAGTATATAAACAATGTTAGAACACACACCTGCCCCCTTATATATATGGAAATATATTTTCTATAATTAACTAATACCTTAATGTTAATTAAAGCCATAAATACGCAAGTTATAAATTATAAAGGTGCCTACTGAAAGACTCTTAAAAAGATTTACATTGAAAAGAAAATTGTGTTTATAGGAGTTGTGATTCAACTTCCTCTGCAGCTGGTGCATCTTCTTAATAACTTTGGTGAATACTGTTTCAAAGCCAGAAAACGAAATCAGCTCAAGAGATTTAAATGAGGTCCTCAATCCGATCTCTGCAATTCTGGTTTCAGTCTGAGTCTTTCTTGACTACTTTCATACCAGCCATCCTCAGGAAGCTTTTGCTGGACAATGGAAGTCCTTTTCTGAATAGAGTTGTGACTGGCGGTGCCTTTGCGAATTCCTGTAGCGTTAGGGAGGGTATGCAGTTCTTCCATGATGAACAGTTGTGGTTCCCTACAGCTTTCTGCTGAGCTAGGTTAAGAACTAGGGAGCCCTTCTTCTAGGGCTAATCTGAAGAGATCTCCTTTCTTAGCCCTCCTTGCAGGCTGTAGGAAACACCTGTGCTCCCTTTCTTCTAAATGCCCCCACTCTGTCTTGTTCCTTCTACACTGTCCTGGTTTCAGCTGGGACAGAGCAAATTTTCTTCCTAGTAGCTGGTGCAGTGCCGTGTTTTGGGTTTCGTGTGAGAACAGTGAGCACACTGATGTTTTTAGTTGTTGATAAATAATGTTTATACTAAGCCAAGGACCTTTCAGTTTCTTGGTCCCTGCCAGTGAGAGGGTTGGAGGGGCACGAGAAATTGGGAGAGGACCCAGCCAGGACAGCTGACCTGAACTGGCCAAAGGGGTGTTCCATCCCATAGAATGTCATGATGAGTATATAAACTGGGGGATGTTGGCCAGGGCCTCTGCTTGGGGGCTGGCTGGGCATCGGTCAGCGGGTGGTGAGCAACTGTGGTGTGCATACTTGGTTAGGGTTTTTTTCCCTTCCTTTTGGATTTTATTCCTCTCCCCTTCTTGCTCCTTTTCATTACAATTGTTGTTGTTATTATTATTATTTCAATTATTAAATTGTTCTTATCTCAATCCTTGGGTTTTACCTTATTCTTAATTCCCCTCCCCATCCTGCTCGGGGGGGGGGGGGGGGGGGGGGGGGCAGTGAACGAGCGGCTGTATGGTACTTAGTTGCCAGCTGGGGCTAAACCATGACATACACGTTACACTAATGTTTGGGAGTGGCTTTGGCTAAATGGAATGAAGAGTGAATATTTTACAAAGAATATATGCTGTCAGGGTCTTTCTGTGTATTTTAGCCATGTATGTCCTAGAAAGATCTGACTGACAGATACCTAGAAAAGTATTTTTCTTGCAACAATAAAATAACAGTTTCTGGAATAGTACCTTAGACAGGTAGCCTTTCAGTGCTGTGTAGCTGAAGAGTTACTGCAGTTGCAGCCAAGAGCAAAGGGTAACTGGAACACCAAGGAAGGCCATGAGTGTCTGACTGGATGTTATCAGGGGAGGGTAAAGCAGCAGATGGAGACTAGAGTTGCTCAAAGATGGGCTGGGGACCACAGCCCCAGCTGAACTGTACAGCTTACCTGCTTGCCTTATATATCTTTGCACTTCTGAGAGGCACTTTAAATGGTTTAAAGCTTTCTTCTGAAGGTGTTCAACTGCTTTCAGGCTGTCAAATTCCTACAGCTGCTAAAAATCAGCTTTGAAAAGCCAGCAGAGGAAGCTGGAGAGCTGGTTAAAGATTTATTTAAAGGGCAGGAAAGCCAGAGAAGCTGTCATGCTTAAGCAACATCATATAGTGTGGGTCTTTACCCATCTGCAGCCCTCTGCCATGAGTCAGAGAGAGTCTCATCCTCATTATGCTTTTGGAGAATGTTCAGTCCTTTCCCTCCCTCAGTTTCCCAGTTATGTCTGGACCACATCTGCCCCACTTTTACAGGTTATCTGTCTGTCTCTCTCTTTCAAAATTCAGGCAATTCCAGAGCAGGGGGCATTTGTTTATCTAGACCTAAAGTCTAAAGTTGCCATTCACAGCCTTTGCAAACATGGGACTTCATGTCACCCAGTCCCTGCAGTCACCGCAGTGCTGGGATGTGCTATTCCTGCGGAGCGGCTGAAGGAGAGGAGGGCTGAGCTCATGCCAGGGAATGCCGAGGAACCGAACCTCCTGCCTGTGGGTTCCTGTGCACGGTTAAACAAGTCATTTAAGCCCAGCTTCGTGCATGTGGCATCCAGAGGCATGTTCCCCATTTTATCTGTCTGTGACTTTAGACTCTGTGGTCTGATTTGCAGAAGTCTGAGCCTGGCTGCAGCCAGAGTCAATGGCTTTCCTTTATGTAACTGAAATTCTTTATAACGCTAAATATGCTTAAAAGTGATGGTGGGGGGCACCCAAGCAGGCACGTACTGTATTGACTCAGAGCCCAGGCTCCTTCTCTGTAAAATAAAGGTAGTAACACCTTGTCACCCCAGGGTGTGGTGCAAATTAATTAATTACCATTTGTAAAACACGTAGTTATCAGAGCGATAAATTGAGTTGTTCTCTCAGCCTGTAACACACAGGCCCATGCACTGAACACATGCACCCCGGCGCTCTCCACCCGCCTCACGGGCGCGATACAACAGGGCAAGTGATGCGAAGTGAAAAGTGCTGAGATACAGAGTAAAAAAATAAAAATTAAAATAATAACGGCACAGGAAAGATTAAAGCGCCGCCAGGCAGAGGCGGGGGGGGGGGGGGGGGGGGGGGCGCCGCCGGCGGGAGCTTCCAGCGCGCGGGAGCCGGAAGTAGCGCGCGGGCGGTCCCGGGGCGGGGGATCGCGGGGGGCGGGGGCGGCACCCCGGGGAAGGGCTCGAGGTCCCGGCGGGGTGGTGGGCGCTGGGCTCGGAGTTAAAGCCCACCCAGCCGGAGCTGGTGAGGAAGGAGACAGTACAAGGGGTGGGTCTAATGTGAGCGCCCTGACTCTTCTCCTGGGGAAAAGGTAAGTGCCTGGCTCAGGTGTGTGCGGGCTGGTACAACAGGCGGCCGAGTTGCAGGAAAAAGGCTGCCAGTATCAGAGGTCCGGGGCGGAGGTAGACAGGTGGTTTCAGAGCTGTGCTCCTGGAGCAGACGCCACAGAGAATGAGGCACCTTGGACCCGGGTGACCCGCAAAAGCAGGACTCCGCTTCAGCGGCCACCCTCCTGCACCACAACCAGGAACAGATGGGAAGCTCAAACAGCCACAGACACCCACGAGCAAGGTCTGCGTGGAGATACTGCCCCAGCAGCACCGTGGTTACTGCAAAAAGAAACGTGGGGTGGGCGCAGTGGGTGCCTGTGTCACAGGGCGCTGAGGCGCCCATGCAGCCACGTCAGGTTTGCTGCCCCCCGGGAGCCGAGGTCTGAGATGGTGCCGAGAGGGTGCCGCAGCTTGTCAAGAGCACAGACTGCCATGCACTGCCACTCTTTCACCTGGGCACAAATGACACCATAAGCCGGAACCTGGGCAGAATCGAGGAAGCTTGAATACAAAGCTCTGGGGATGCAAGTGGCTATGTACTTTTTAGGAAAGACGGGCCAGCAAGGCAAGGTGGTGGGGTTGCTCTTTATGTGAGGGAGCAACTGGGATGTATCGAGCTCTCCCGTGGGGTGGATGCAGAACAAGTCAAGAGCTTATGGATAAAGATTCAGAGACAGGCCAACACAGGGGATGCTGTTGTGGGTGTTTGCTACAGGCCACCCGATCAGGAAGAGGAAGCCAATGAGGCCTTTTACAGACAGTTGGAGGTAGCCCCACTGCCACAGGCCCTGGTTCTCATGGGGGACTTCAACCACCCCCATATCTGCTGCAAAGACAACACAGCTAGGCACACACAGTCCAGGAGGCTCCTGCAGAGCATTGATGATAATTTTTTCAATGCAGGTGGTGGACAAGCTAACGAGACAAGGTGCACTCCTGGACCTTGTACTCACAAAGAAGGACTGGTTGGGGGCAGTCTTGGCTGCAGTGACCATGAGATGGTGGAGTTCAGGTTCCTGTGTGGAGGAAGCAGGGCAACAAAGTAGGACTGCAGACCTGGACTACAGGAGAGCTAACTTTGGCCTCATCAAGGACCTCCTTGCAGGAATCCCATGGGTCAGGGCTCTAGGTGCAGGTGTCCAAGAGACCTGGCTAACATTCAAGCATCTCTTCCTCCAAGCTCAAGATAGGTGCATCCCTATGAGTAAGATATTGAGCAAAGGGGACAGGAGGCCTGCATGGACAAGTAAGGAGCTTCTGGCAAACCTCAAATGGAAGAAGGAAGTTTATGGGATGTGGAAAAAGGGACAGGCCACTTGGGAGGAATATGGGGTGTGGTCAGAACATGCAGGGAGGTGACCAGCAAAGCTAAAGTCCATTTGGAATTAAATCTGGCAAGGGCAACAAGAAAGGCTTCCTCAAGTACATCAGTAGGAAAAGGATAACTAGGGAAAATGCGGCCCGCTGCTGAATGAGGTGGGTGCCATGGTGACAAAGGACACAGAGAAGGTGGAGTTACTGAATGCCATCTTTGCTTCAGTCTTTACTGCCAAGGCTGGCCCTCAGGTTTCCCAGAGTCTGGAGGCAAGAGAGGAAGTCTGAAGAAATGAAAACTTCCCCTTGGTCAAGGAGGATCATGTTGGAGGTCACTTAAGCAAACCTGACACCCACAAATCCATGGGCTCCAATGCGATGCACTCCCAAGTGCTGAGGGAGCTGGCAGATGTTATTGCCAAGCCATTCTTCATCATCTTTGAAAGGTCATGGGGAACAGGAGAGGTGCCTGAGGACTGGAGGAAAGCCAATGTCCCTCTAGTCTTCAAAAAGGGTAAGAAGGAAGACCCAGGAAACTACAGGCTGGTCAGCCTCACCTCCACCTCTGGAAAGGTGATGGAACAGCTCATCCTGAACATCATCTCAAAGCATGTGGAGGAAAAGAAGGTTATCAGGTATAATCAACATGGATTCACCAAGGTGAAATCACACCTGACCAACCCGATCGCCTTCTGTGATGGAATGAGTGGATGGGTTGATGAGGGGAGAGCAGTGGATGTTGTCTACCTTGACCTCTGAGAGGCTTTTGACACTGCCTCCCGTAACATCCTCGTAGGTGAGCTTTGGAGGTGTGGGGTAGATGAGTGGGCAGTGAGGTGGACTGAGAGCTGGCTGAATGGCAGAGCTCAGAGGGTTGTGATCAATGGCACAGAGCTTGGCTGGAGGCCTGTAGCTAGTGGTGTTCCCCAGGGGTCACTACTGGGTCCAGTCCTGTTCAGCTTACTGATCAATGACCTGGATGAGGGGACAAGGTGCACCCTCAGCAAGTTTGCTGATGATACAAAGCCAGCAGGAGTGGCTGACACACCAGGAGGCTGCGCTGCCATTCAGTGAGACCTGGGCAGGCTGGAGAGTTGGGCAGAGAGGAACCTAATGGAGTTCAGGAAAGGCAAGTGTAGGGTCCTGTAGTTGGGGATGAACAAGCCCACGCACCAGTACAGGCTGGGGACTGACCTGCTGGAAGGCAGCTCTGCTGAGAATGACCTGGGAGTTCTGGTGCACAGCAAGTTGCCCATGAGCCAGCAGTGTGCCCTGGTGGCCAAGAAGGCCAATGGGATCCTGGGGTGCATTAGGAATAGTGTGGCCATCAGGTCAAGGGAGATGATCATCCCCCTCCACTCTGCCCTGGTGAGGCCCCATCTGGAGTGCTGTGTCCAGTTCTGGACTTCCTAGTTCAAGGGAGAGAGACAGGGAACTATTGGGAGGGTCCAGTGGAGGGCTGTGAAGACGATCAGGGGACTGGAGCATCTCCCTTATGAGGAAAGGCTGAGAGAGCTGGGTCTGTTCAGCCTGGACGAGAGGAGACTGAGAGGGGATCTTACCAATGTCCAGAAGTATCTTAAGGGTGAGTGTCAAGAGGATGGGGCCAGGCTCTTTTTAGTGGTACCCAGCGACAGGACAAGGGGCACCAGGCACAAACTGCAACATAAGAAGTTCCATTTGCTGCCCAGAGAGGCTGTGGAGTTTCCTTCTCTGGAGACATTCAAAACCTGCCTGGACACAATTCTGTGCAACCTGCTCTAGGTGAACCTGCTTTAGCAGGGGGTTGGGCTAGATGATCTCCAGAGGTCCCTTCCAACCCTGGCCATTCTGTGATTACTGTTATGGAGTGTACTGAGGTAGTGCTGTCTATTTGCTTCGTATTTACCTCAATACATTGATTGCCATTGTCATACAGGATTTCTGAAAGTAAAACTTAATTTACTTTCATTTCTTGTGGTGCAATTTGTGAAGTAAAAGCCACTTATTGTCATATATTTTTATTAGCTGTATGAATAAACATTCCATATGTAAGATTGTGCTTTTAATGATACTGATACAAACCATCCACTTTCCCCAACTGCATTGCGCTGCAGAGATGTGTGATTTGTTGAGATGCGCCTGTGTATTGTTGATATAGTTGAAGTGAAGAGATTCTTTGAATAAATGTTTTATTTCCAATTGTGTTTTTTCTGTTTGTTCACATTTCTTGTGCTGGTTTCCCAATCCACTTTATTTTCTTTTCAGAAACTCTTGGGAAAGCATTTTGAAGTTATTCTTCACATATTTTTCTTTCTGAGAAGTGTACTGCCAAAATGAGTTTTGTAAGTACTTAATAAACTATGTTAGCACATCAATAAAGCAATGAATCTGGAAGTCCCAGGTCTTTGCGGCTGCTGGTCCAAATGCCCTAATCTCAGGAGTGATTAGCTGAAGGCGGGGGGGGGGGTGGGGTTCTGACAGCAGAGTTCACTGTCGAAGCACACTGTTTATTGGGTTTGCACTCACCAAATATAACTACAGGTTTGGTGTTTGTGGAGCAGGTTACTGTCTGAGGCTACCCATCCTGGATTGTCTGTCTAGCTGAGTGGAGAGAATTAATCATTATTTGGGCTTAATTTAGCCAAGCTAAGTTAGTATCAGCTAGAAAGGCCTGTTCCTCTCCCTTGATGTTAAAGGAAGCCTAGACCCCCTACTTCAAATACAGACTTTTATACTGTAGAGTCTTCCATGAGGACAGACTAATCCTTTCTGCATAATGTATTTGAAGATGGAGACCTTTGGGCCATCCAAAAAGATTATCTCCGTGTTCATAACTTAATTAACATTTTATGAAGTTCCCTAGTTAGTTCTTACAAGTCTCCTCCACAGTGTTAAATGCATTTGCAATTGTGGTGTGTGTGGTCAGTGGAAACAGTGTAAAACACGTAGCGTGTGTGGTCTGTCTTGAGATGAGTTTGATACAGACTTGAAGCTGAGACATGGAAAGGACTGAACAGAAGTATTACAGTTATCATAAGGGAAATGTCATTTCCATTTCAAGTCAGCAAGCCATATAATACTTGTATACTGATTTTTTTGAAAGATTTCCAAATGTATGACTTTGTTATCTATCATCTTTCTACTATATAGAAATTAGAGCACCTATGTGTTAACTGATGATCTTCTTTTTTTGCAGACAGAGCCTCGTACCACAGATTATCAATATTATTCAGACTATGCTTCTTTAATCACACAGCCTTGTTCTAAGTTGGAAGTCCGGAACTTCACAAAAGCATTTTTGCCAGTTGCATATTCATTAATTTGTATCATCGGCCTAGTTGGTAACATCTTTGTAGTGATGACCTTTGCTTTATATGAAAGAACCAAGTCCATGACGGATGTGTACCTCTTGAACATGGCCATAGCAGACATACTGTTTGTTCTCACTCTCCCACTGTGGGCAGTGAATTATGCTGCTGACAAATGGATTTTTGGTGATTTCATTTGCAAAATGACAAGAGGTATCTATGCAATCAACTTCAGCTGTGGCATGCTGCTTTTGGCCTTTATCAGCGTGGACCGGTACATCGCTATCGTACAAGCAACAAAATCATTTAAACTCAGGGCAAGAACACTTGCATATAGTAAACTCATTTGTTTGGTTGTGTGGGCATCATCAATTTTAATCTCTAGTTCTTCTTTTCTATACAGTGAAAGTTACAGCTTCTCCGTCAATGAAACCAAACAGATTTGTGATCACAGATTTGACAGAATGTCTGAAAGCACGATGCTGAAATCACTGCTGCTGTGTCTACAAGTTGGATTTGGATTTTTTATACCTTTCATATTCATGATTTTTTGCTATACATTCATTGTCAGATCCTTACAACAAGCTCAGAATTCAAAAAAAACCAAAGCAATCCGTGTGATCATTTTAATTGTAGCTGTTTTCCTAGTTTGCCAGGTACCTTATAACATTGTTCTTCTTTTGACAGCTGTAAATATGGGCAAGATAGACAAATCTTGTGACAATGACAAGATAATGGCCTATGCAAAATACACCACTGAAGCCATAGCATTTTTACACTGTTGCATGAACCCTGTGCTCTATGCGTTTATTGGAGTGAAGTTCAGAAGTTATTTCATGAAGATAATGAAGGACCTATGGTGCATGAGAGACAAAATATACCATAAACGTTGTTCAAAGACAAACTCTGATATTTGTCATTCAAGACAGACTAGTGAAATTCTGACTGACAATGGATCTTCTTTTACTATGTAATACGATTTGAACTGTATTACTGAAGGACTCTTCCCACCGAGCAACCTAAACCAGTGTCACTGTGCCTGTGACAAGTCATTTGGGCTTCTCTGCAACTCTAAGGGAGCTCCAACTATCTACAACTTTTTTCAGGAAAAGAAATAAGATAAAAGAGTAACACTGTACTGTGGAAAACTGAAATCTTATTTACCTCTCTCAACATTCATGCTCTTCTAAAGTGCACTTTCTTAGAATTATCAGGAAAGTGAAGTTTACAGAGGAACCCTCCTTGTTTTCTAGGGAAAATTGCATCTCATCTGTCCTACATCACTGAAATATCCCTAAAGTACTACATAAATTAATCAAGTTATATCCAGGCTCATTCTGTTTACATTTATGTTATTTCTGTTAATCACTGCTACTGGAAATCCTATTTAAGTGTAGGTTTCCACTGTGCTTCTGTTACAGAAAGGTCACACTGTGGCAATACTGACCTAAAGAGATGGCATTTTGAGCAAAGCACGTCAAGGAAAGCAAACAGAGAAATGAAGAAACAGGGTTAAGGCAGCTGACAGAGCTGGGCTTAGGGGTTAGGTCTCGTGAGTCTTTGCCCAGTTCTACACTCCACCTGCTCATCAGGAGTTGCTTACACCAGGGATGAGGCTCGTCAAAGCCAACAGTGACAGGTCTACTAAACAGAAAATTAGAAAAAAAGAAAATTATTAATCAAAGAGAACACTGAAATATCTACTGAAATTATCTTCTGAACAGAGAACAGCGCTTTGCTTGAGAGATGCTTCTCTTCATTGGCACAGGATTCAGATGCTGGAATCCATCAAAGCTGATAAGCTGGTGAATATCTCTGCAAAAAGTTGTTTCTTTCTAGCTGAAATCTCTTCACACTCCGCTTTTAAAAAGGCAACAAACTGTACAGAACCGCAGTTATTCCAACACTTCTTGTTGGAACTTGATTGGTGACAAAACATGATGCATTTCTTGGTATTTAGCAGCCATTAGCAAAGTTTCCTTAGGAAAGGATTTTCTAGCACAAATCTGCATATATAAAATTTGCTTTATTTGCTTCAGAAATTATTAAGGACTATATCTAAAAATGAGACCATAATCTGTCTTAATTCAGACAGAATTTTTACTGAGTCAGCATTTGGCTCACTATGAATATAGAAATATTTATAATAAATGCCATTAGTTTTACCCAGCTGTGACTTTTCAGCAAATCTTCAGTGGATCTTCTACTCATTGAGTGAGCTTCACCACACTGTAGCAGTCATGATGGGATGGCAAGGTAGACAGGAGCAGGAGCTGGAGGGCAGAGGGGCAGGATGGATGAGGGAGGAAGAGCACCATAGTTTGTCGTCTGCTGAAGTACCTACCAGCCCTCTGGAGTTCTGCTGCAATGTGAGCGTAAGCCATGATGGTGTCTGCATTTGTTGTTGTGTGGGACATTACACTCCTACAGCTGTGTCAATTAATGCAATCTGCAGCTTGCTCTTTACCTTGGTGGTTTTGGTTTTTTTAAAGTTCATGGCTGAAGAGACAGCAGAGCTGGGATCACTAACCATGTCATTCAGTGGCAACGCAAAAGGTCAAGAAACGACAGTGGTGGAGCTGAAGATCCCTTGAGGAAGGGCATTGATATGGCATGACACGAAACTAGTGCTGCCTTGGCAGGTGCAGTCCAGCCTTGTTTACAGTGAGGTTTTTAAATATCAGCGCCAGGTGTGATAAGGATTGCATATATTTATCATGACTGAATAGCAACTTAGGCAAGAATATGATACAAAATTATGTAAGTGCAGATGCATGCATTTGCTGTATATAGCACTGATGATTTTCTGGAAGAGGATTTGGCAAATAAAAAATGAAACTGAAAAGGAAAAAAATCCCCTCAGATCTAAGAGTTTCTTGCTACATTTATTGCCTTGAGACATTCTCTTATTCAGTGCAAAATGTCCCACACCTGAACAATGTAGCGTCTCTCCCTCAGAGGCTGTGTGAGGTGTGCCGTAGGGCGACATGTCCATGACTGGAGCTCACTGAGTGCTGTGGTGGCTCTTGGGCAGAGCCCCGCAAGGCTCAAAAGACACCCCCACCCTCCCACCGGTCCTGCTGCCGTGCCTGCACTGGCCTTCAGCCACTGAACACCTCAAGCACTGCCCTGATGGCTGCCGGGCTGGGGTTGAGGGGTGAGACGGTGGCCGAGGGGCAGTCCCTGCCCCTGTCACTGTCACCATCCCACCGGAGGGGGCTCACTGACAGACCCTGGGCAGAGAGGGAGGGCCCTGGGGCAGGGCGAGCCACCACAGCCTTCGTGGAGGGGTTCCTGGCAGAAAGGGCATCCTCCCTTGGGGTGAGGGAGCAGGGGGAAGATAGCAAAGCTCTGTCCCGCAGGCTGGGACCTTCCCCAGGGAAAGAGGCCCACCAGGCTGCCTCATGTGTCACCAGTCCCTGGCAGCTGTGAGGGACCCTAGAGATTTGGGAATGATGGTGGTGGGACACCTGCCTCATGCGGGAGGCAACACAGCCTGCCGGCTGCTGTCTCGTGGAAAGGCAAAATGCTCACTGGAAATGATGTTGAAAAGCAGAAAACATACCCAGCTGTTCCCTGATTCCCATGGGTGAGGAGTGTTGCTAAGGGAAGGGGAACACGGTGCTTCAGCTATGAGTTTTGTCAATGTCGAGGCCTCACTAAAAATCCTGCTTGAGGTACAGCCAGTGCAAATGATGGCCCTGTCTCTGGAGAAATGGGGTGAAGGACAGGACGGGCTCTCAAGGGGCTGCTGAGCAGGCAGAGCCTCAGCTCCCACATACGGTGTGCTGGCTTTCTTACTCCAATTTTGAGGGCAGCTACAGAATGGAAGTATGGGTGGCTACAAATGTAATTGACATTCAATACCTTCTTACCATTTTTTGTGAAATATACCATAAGGTAAAAGAGCAAGACCAGTTCAGAGCGAAAACAGCAGAGGAGAGCCCCACTGCTCAATGTGCAGCAGTGGATGGGGTGGCCACAGTGGTGGGTTGGCCAGTGGATGTTGCTGACGGGCCCCCAGATATTCTGTTTTCCTTCGGTGACCATGTCACCAGAACTGGCAGGTGAGCTGGGGTTGGTGTTGGGAGTTTAGGACATGAAAAGAGCACACATATATAGGAACTTGGGTGTTACTTTCACTGCTTATGAAGTAAGTTTTCAGAGCTTGCTATAGATGCTGCTTTTTATTATTATTTTCATGTTGTGGTAGCTGTGCAGTACACTGCATAGCAAATATGTAGTGAAATTTTCTTTTTTGTTGCATGTATCCCATCTGCTGTTTTGAAGAAAATAGTCTTATTTTTATATAAGTCCTCATTTCTTACCACATTTAAAGAAAGAAAGATACATGCTGCGCTGCGTTGTGTTGCACACACAGAAGATGTGGCTATAAGCTTCGAGAAGACAATGCATATCTTCTTCCTCCACCTGGGGACTGCGTTGTGGTAGTGGCTGCACGTACAAGGTCTCTGCTTGTTAGTAGGTTCCATTCTGCTTTTGATGGCTCTGTGGTGGCCCTGCTTGACCCTTTGCATTCAAGCAGTTCAGAAGGAGGTGGGTCATCAGTACATGGTGTTAAATAAAGGCATAATATCTCAGTGCAGACAGCCTAAAGCTAATCCTGTTTTCTGACACATATCATCTGGAAAATGGACCTAATTTATTATTTAGCTCCCCATAAAAAGTGGCAACTTGCTTCCCTTTAAATTTCATGTGCTATCTTTTCTGTTTATGTATTAGTTTTCTTATAATAATAATTACTATGAGCTGGTGAACCTGCAAAAGAGTCACAGTGAGCACAGGAGATCAAAGTAATTTTGGGCTTGCTACTAGCAAGGAAAGGCAGAAGAAAGAAAATGAAAACTATATACAAAAATAAGTAACAGTTGGAGATGATGAGTGAAAACTGAAGAGAAACACAAAAAACCAGTCTAGAGAGGAACATTTTTGTGATGGAAGGTTATTGATAATGATAATGATAATGATTAAGTACATAACAGGTATAACTTGGATTTTATTATTTAGACCAAACTCTACTTTAGATCTTTGTAGGGCGATCTTGTTGACGAGAACTGTGAAATTGTGTGTGTGTCGTTGCTACAAAAGCAGCAAGAAGATGGTACTTGAAGCTTTCAGAACTTTTTCAGATTTGGAAAAAATAGTTTTAGATTAAGTGCAAATGATAACATTTTAAAAATGTCAGAACAGTTTGTCTCAGGAAACATCTAAACTGTTCTGACATTTCTGGTTAGTTTTCAGATAATATAATAAAAGCCAAGGAAATGATTTTACGAAACCACTGAAAGAGGCTCATAATCTGTTTTTTTATGTTGCTACCGCTGAGCAATCAGACTATTCCCTCCTACCACCTCCTGTGGTAGGAGGCACCACCTCCTGCCACCACCTATGGATTAGGAGCTCATACCCTCTTTGAAGCAGCCTATGTAAAGTACAGCTCCAAAACCAAAAAAAAAAAGATGTTTCAGCCTTAATTTAGCTCTTAATTCTGTTCTGGGCAGTGTAGTTGCAGGTCCTGCAGGCTGAAGAGGGAATTCAATGGCATTTCTTCTATTGTGGGTGAATGAGATTAGACCTGGTGGTAGTGACGTGATCGCTAACCAAGGAATTGTTTCTGTGGGCAGCTTTGAGCATAGTCAAGTTCCTTTTATGAGAAGTTCCTTAAAACAAATTCTCCATTTTTGGTTGAATGAACTCCATTATCCAACCTAAGTTGACAAGTGTCTGGTTATTATTTAGTCAAGAGCACAAAACATGCTCATTAAAAACTTAATTTGATGGTGAAAGTTCTTACCCACCAGGTCGGGATCCCTTTTCCTACAGGCTGAAAAGCCTGTTGCTTGTACAGTGTTCTAGCTGATATCTATAGACAGTTTTCTTTAGATTGATAGTATTATGTAACCCAACTGTGTATCCTGATCCACCATTCGTATTTTTAATGAAAACACCATCTTCCATTTATTTTCATTGCCTTTTTATTAGAAATACACATTGAATTACTGCATTCTCAATTTGATCTGTACATATAAAAGCTGAGCTAAACCAGTTGAATTAATACCCGTCTGCAGAGGAATGAAGCTGGGTTAATTAGCATTGATAATATACAGCTGTGGGCTGGCTTCAGGGGTGGTGGGTTGGCTCATGTGGATAAGGTGCAGCTCTGGCCGGTTCCTGCTAAGTAGTTAAATAGCCCTAAGGAGTATGGAAGAGAAGTACTGAATGAAGAGAGACCTAGAAGAAGCAGAGGGACTGGCCTGAAGAGTACAAACAGCAGGACAGTAGAATCTGGCCGACAGTAAAAGCCTTATTGCAGCCTACTAGTTTGTGCTGTAACACCCTTCTATCAAAATATTTTAAAGCTCTAACTCAGTTTTAGTATAGCTTTGTCATTCCTAGATGTTTCTTTTAGTTAATACAAATTAACTTAATAAAATATATTTAATCTGTAGTAACTGAAACATTTATAAACTTGTGATTCAATGGGGGCTGGGGAAGTAGGGAACACTCAGCTCCTTCAGGAAAAAAACAATGGCTGGACACCAAAGTAAGAGCTTCTCTTCAAAATAGAAAATATCTGTCATCTTGATTGATGTCGGGCATAGACAGCCCTGATACTTCAGTACAAAATATGTTAGTTTTATTTGTGAAGGATTTGTGCTTAGTCCTATCTAGTGGTTATGAATTATAAAGGGAAAAAGCTACCTAATGACCAGAAAGCTGGTGATTATTTTTTTGTTTGTTTCTTAGCCTGCAAAGGATCATCCAGCTATGGTTTTATTGTGATTTCTGGTCCCGTTTCTGAAAAGCTTTTACAAAGGTATGGAGCCATTAAAGTAGATACAAGTGGAACTCTGCCTGCTGTCCTTGATTTTCTCTGCTCGTCTTTTATTAGTATTCAGTTTTTAACCTATGAATTTCTGGTAGGTATCAGAACAAGTTTTGCCTCTAGTCAACGTAATTTGTTATTGTTTTTTGCTAGTATCAAGTATGTTTTTTAAAAAAACAATTTCTAGGTTCTGTATTCAATGACAAAAATACACAAGAGAAAAAGGTATAGAAAATGTACTGTTAAAATGTGTGAATGATGTGTATTTATGATGCATGGTTTGATTTCTAAGAGAAACCTATTTATGAAAGTTAAAATAGTCTTATTAATGTATTGTTGGTGAATTACAATATGTTATAATCTGTCTCTAGAATTTTAATAGAAAAATGTAGACACCTTTGTATTTATTTTTCTGATTGAGAGTTAAAACAGATTCCACTCATAACAACAGTAATAAAAATATCGCTGTTTTCAGAGGCTTTTTTCAGTTTATGGTGTTTTTAGACCAGTGGATATATATGTTGATTTTACACTTCAGAAGCAACTGCTAGTAATAAAGGACAGTATCAGCAGGAACGCAAAAAATTAAAACAGATTGAAGAACCTGGTGTACCTTTTACATTGTAGTTAATTTGACATGAACACAGTGTTTGCTAATGAAAGTATTAGGTGCTCTGGGACTGTCATAAACCTAAGATTTTTTTTAATAGGTTGATCAATGCAGGAAACATTTATTTTGTCTTCATTAACCTCTCTTGTTCTTACCTTAGGCTGCATGCGGCTGGGTTCATTACAAGTATTTCTAACCACTATTGCTCTCGACAGTTTTCTTCTTTCTCAAGTTTTCTATAAATACATGTTGTTCTGTAACTTAACTTTAAAATACATTATTGAAGAAATCCATAGAAGTAATGGTTTTAAGATGGTTTTATTGTTTTTACTCCTTTTCACTTTGTTCCTTTTCACTTTTTTCTGGTTTTTGCCTTTATTTCCATAAGGATACAAATTATTGTTTTGTGGTAATGACACAACACTACAGAAACATGTTAACTTGCATAGAATTCTTGCTAAAGTTGCAAAATATTGGACAGAAAACCTCAGTGATAGCTAATTCTACTCACTTGATTTTTGTGTGAGGTAGTATCTAGAACACTTGCTTATTTCAACTTGAACAACATTTAAAATATTCATGCTGAGATTATCCTGAACTGACTTTCTATCTCTTAAATCTCTATAGATATAAGGCCCAAAGACATGCTTTTAATCACTTAATTTAGCCTTATAATATAATGATTGTATGTTATAACTATATAATGAATTACATATGTCCATTTTAAGCTTTCCCTTGTTGCTTTCCTCAAACCTAAGGTCTGTGGCTAAACTGGAACTGTGTGAGCTTGTTGCCTGTTCTCTCCCCCAGTGCACCTTCTGAGGGGGTGGTTGCTGCTTCTTGTCAGTGAAGGAGGAAGTGAAGAACCTCCTTTTCTCCAAAAATAGGTTTCTTCCTTTCAATCTTTAAGTATTTTTTATCTGATCTTACTAAGTTTATAATGGCGAGCTTTTACTTTACCACGAAACAATCACTGGCGAGTGGGATTATGTCTGAAGGGACAACAGCTACTCCTGTACAGAATCGGGTGCAGTTATGCCTCATTGGGGTCTCAGTAATTATGAGGGCTAGGCTGTGTGCTTATTGTGCAATTTCAACAAGTATTTTTGCTGGCTTTGCTTATGAAACACTCAAACAAAGCTAGATGAGTAATTTTTGTTGGATTTGCAAAACTTAGTTGTAACAGTGCATTATTGTTTCGCACCAGGAAGTGCTGGTTTGTTATGATCCCTGTAAGAAAGGCATTCAGACTCTGTAAAGTATCATTTAAAATGCTGTTTTATTAGAGCTAACGCAACAAGGAGAGAAGAACATAGACATAAAATAAGAAATCGTCGGCTGCACAAGCAAACAGATCTTTGAAAAATCGCACTGTATTATTTATTATAAAGGCATCTATTTGATATGTTTACAGATGAAAACTGTGAATGACCTAGACATATCAATAGATAACATACATTATGGTACACATTTACCCTTCTTTGAGGAGGGTGCTGGACTAGATGATGTCCAGAAGTCTCAATGGTCAAACTTAACCATCTGTTCTATGACTTTACTGATGGAAATAAGCAGGTTGCTTAGCTATCTTCTATTTGGAAGACTATGTAATATGGAAAACACCATCTGTCTTTGTTAACTGTGCACCAGATTTTTCTTAGTAAGTCAGATCATTTTTAAGATAGTGTCTTATCTTAGACTTAAGACAGTCTAATGGCTGGTGCTTAGCAGCTGAATGTCTGTTGGTTTTACTGCATGTAACTACACATTTAGGTGATTTTTCTCTGTATTATACTATTTTATGCTGTTGCAATTCTGAAAATCTGTATCAACAGATTGTTGTAGGTACTGATTGGCACTTTGTCGCTATCTCACTTAGATGGTTACTGAAATCAAAGAGGCTTTGTCCACTAAATTCAGTCCCTGCTCAGCTTGTTACAGTAAGTTTCTAGTCTATATCTATGTAT
The DNA here is from genome assembly GCF_017639655.2 of Falco naumanni. Taxonomy (NCBI): domain Eukaryota; kingdom Metazoa; phylum Chordata; class Aves; order Falconiformes; family Falconidae; genus Falco; species Falco naumanni. The sequence continues at coordinate 38,606,955 of NC_054059.1, read as the reverse complement.
TTTCAATTCCCAAAGTTATTTAATTTAATGATACAGCATAGTTCCACAAGGAAGGAAGAAAAGGCATGAATAGTGCCATAAAAACTCAGCTTCTCTTGTGAGAAACTTCTCTCTCTGGCTTCCCAGTTGATTGCATTATAGGAGAATATTGAAAGACAATTTCTTATGCATTTCAGAGTCTTGCAGCCAGAGCAATTTGTAATATTCACTAAGGGTGAAAACACTCAAGACACTTAAATGAAGATACAGCACAGGTAGAATGAAAATATTGGTGGAGAATATAAAAAAAGTTATGTATTTTGCTGCTTTATTATATAGTGTGTGATCTCTAATAAAGTAATGGTTATTTGGTGGGGAATGCAGTGAATTAAGGTGGAGTGTTTTTTTTTTATTTGTTTGGCCTTTAAGAAAAAATATATTTTTGTGTAACAAATTCTCCCAAATAATGCTTCATTGCAGAAATGTTCATAGCAGTTTTATCTAAATGTTATGTTTTCATAACAAAGGTTACAGTAACTGGTTTTAAGGGAAAAGGGAGAAGAAGGTAAAATAAAGGCAAACAAAGGGCCCAATCTGGACCGAAGCACAAAATCCAAGTTACAGACATTCTTAGAGCTTTGTGAAGGACTCGCAGCAAACCACAAACCCAACATCTCTTTGGAGGATTCTGCCTGGATGCTGTGGTTGTAAAGAGTCTGTGAGCTTTCTGTCACTGCTTTTGATCATCTGAGAAAAATTGGCATTTATTGTTAGGGCTAGAAAACCAGGTTTTTAGGAAACCTTCTTGACTCCAGTTTCTCTTCTGACTTCTACCCCACAAGACAACTTTTGGGAATGCAGTTATCAGAAATGAATATTCCTCAAAACCTGCTTCCTCCTACAAAGGCAGCTAACATAACTAAGACATGGACAAGCTGTTGGGTACTCCAGAGTGCCAGAAAAACTCTCAAGTATCTCCAGCAGATAACTGGAGCATACAGGAATCCTGTTAGATATGGACTCATTCATATCCTCCTTGCCTCAGGATAGGTGTCGAAGCATCTGAGTGGGCTGAAATGATAAACAGAAGCTACCAAATCACAGTGCAGGATATAGGATCTGACAGCTACAAACATACTGGGTAATGATTTTAGCATATGTTTGTATATGACTCTTCCCATGGACCTTAATATCCTATAGAACCAGGCATCGGGGAAAACCTCATGGGCAAAATGCTAAAAGGAAACATCAGTTTTTATAGGATCTGACATCAACGGAGACACACTCATATTTACGGGGTTCTTGTTGCAGAGAGGTTTATGCTCCCAGATGCCCAAATATTGACTGTCACTATCAGATGCATCTTGTTTGTGTGGGGAAGTTTATCCAGAAGAACTCTGCATGAAAGGAACTTACAGTGAGATTTTAAAATATCTTTACTTAATTAAAAACCAAAGACTCAGCTATCAAAATAATACTGCTCCTGAAAAGCTGTCTTGCAAAGGAAGTAGAGGTTAGTGATAAGTGGCAGAAAGCTGGTTTTGTTGGTGTAAGCTGTACCCACTTATTGTTGCTAGGGTCTCTCATAGCCAGTGTAGCTCCATTGGCAAAGTGCCCTTCTGTGGACTTTGCTCAAGGTAGGCTGGTAACTCCAGCTGGAAAAGTGGGTGTCACAGTATAAACAGACTGAGTTAATTATGTGGTGTCACCTAGTTCAGAAATAGAGCAGTACTCCGATTTAAAAAGTGTCTGCAAATCATCGCTACTGTCTTCTTGACACGAGTGTGGAGGCTTGGATGTGTTTGGAAACTTTGGGCTTTTCATCAGTCTGAGTTTAATAGCCAGTAGGTTATAAAAAAATGCCACTGTTCATTGATTATGAATTTTTGAATTTTCACGCTTAATATGAACATGTTGTGAGACAATCATAACATGTTGTGAGACACTGATACTATCCTAAGGATCCCTTAAGATTACTTCAGAAAGCACGTGTTTCTTTTAGGTGTAAAATTATTTTCATTTTTACATTTTAAAAAATCACCAGTGTGCTTCGATTTTTGCCTGTTTACTCACTCAGTGCAAGATTTCCCTCTAGTGGGTAAAACCCATACAAATTCTCTGAAAGTATGAGGTAGTGTCTGTACTATCTAGCTTTTGTAATTTTACATCGCAAAAGATGCACAGGAATGTCAGACTTGAAATAGATGTTATTCCTTTCTAGATGTAATCAAAGTTTCTTTGCAGACTGAATGATCAGAAAACACAGCCTCGACCCTTCCTCCAAACGTCTGCCAAAATGTAAGGGAGAGAACTGGGTCTAAGTTCCCCAGTCACAGGTCTCTTCTCTGACATTTTGCCTTTTTTTTCCTTGCATTTGTTCATTCTTTCCGTTCTCTTACAGAGCTGTTTGCTTGTTTTGCATCTCTGTAGTACTACCTGAGTTGGTCTTGCAGCAGACAGGAGAAGGAACCAAAGGATCTGTCATGTAAAGGGAGCTGCGTGCCAAACAGACGTTCTTTCTCCGGTGACTTTTACTCAGCTCCAGCAGTGCAGAGCACTCCTGAGCAAGCCAAACAAGGCAGCTGTTTCAGTGCTTCTTTCCTTCTCTGATTTCTCTCTCATTCCCTCTTCTGGCCCTGCGAGGAGCAGGGAAGCAGGGGTTGCCACTTCGTCTTGGCTGGAAGAGCTGCCTGCCACATGGCACACCGCAGTGGCCCTTTCTAGTCTGTTGTTTCATGTGCAGCCTTACAGAGCTTCTGCTATGTATTTTCTATCTGTTTAATATCCTAGGATATCTGTAGGAAAAAAAAAAAAAAAGAGGGAGAAAAGAATTATTAAGATGCCTTTGAATTGCATCTTCGGAATGTTGAGCAGTTTTAACTTTAACAGCTAGCTAAACCATCCTACATTTAACTGAGATCTTATTATATATGGCATGGTGTGTAAATGAGAAAGAAAAAACCAAACAAACCCTGACCCAAGCTGATTTGGAAGTTTTCAGCTGTGACAATAATTCTGCCGTAGTGAAACTTGAATGAGCAATATGCAAGGCAACAGAAATCCCTCCTGGGGAGTCTTTACAGAGGCCAAGATAAATGATATGCAATTCAAGCACCCTGGGACATCCTAAATGGTAGATAGTAAATGAGCTGTGCTTAAATGAGAGTAATTCATGTCAATGACATTATTACGCTGAATTGTGGCTACTGTTACTAAGCTGCTAGCAGTGTACACTCAAAGCTGGTAAACAAACCACACTAACAAGTTACTGGTTCAGGAAGAGGAAGCCCTCACATTAGGCTGTTGCAGCTGGGTCCTGGGGGAAGTCATGAGCTGTCTGAAACTGCTTATCCAAAAAAGCAATAGGAGCAAGTACCAAAAAGCTGAGCAAGGAGGTCACACTGCTGCCACGTGCTTGCAGGCTGTCTGGGGCAGACAGCTGCCCATGTTGCCAGCACCTGGGTGAAAAGGAGAGATTTTAAAAACATAGAAAAATGAGTCTATGCTCTACATTTTGGCTACTTTTAAAGATTCCAGCTTGCTAGTGAGGCAGCTGGCAGCATCTTGCTGGGAGGACACTGGCACCCATTTGGAGAAAGAAGGGAAAATGCTAGAAATGTCAATATTAAGGTACACAAACTTAACAGAAAATCATTGCTGCAGCAGAGGCAGCAGGCCAGCTGGGGCTGAGAAGCAGCATCGCTCCACCGCACTGAAGGGCTTCAGCACTGCTCCTTGTGACTACAGTGGCATGAACGATGGTCCAGTGGCAAATACTGAGACAACATGTGTGGAATTAGCCATAGATTAGAAATAATTTGCCTGTGTTTGGTGTCAGTGCTCACAGTAATGAGTTTATCAGTTGTCAAATAACAGCTTTCAAATGTATCAACAATTGTGGTCATATATAACAAGTAACCACTTAATACAAATAAATGGCTATGTTCCTCACCTTAATTAAATGTATGGTTTCCTATTACATCATCAAACAATTGTATACTGCACAAGAAGAATAAATCTCAAAGTATAACGAAAAGCAAGTGTAAACATATCACAAAGCCGTTAAAAACTTAAAAAACCTGCGATCATCCAACACACCATCTAAATGTATTTCTCAGCACATCTCTTAGAACAAAAGACTTGAAGATTATGATTAAATCCTAATTATCACTAGTAACTATCTGGAAACTCCATTTTGTTTAGGTTGATACCAGTCTTGCTTTTCTCTTGAATCACTCTGAGGTGTGAAGAGTTAGACATGGCTCTGGTATTACTGATAGTTTGGTTTTCCACTATGACATTCGTTGGTTAGCTAAGTATTTTTGGAAATTATTCAGTACTTTTAAAGAAAAAAAAATGAATGGATTTTTTGTGTTGATGTATCGTAGTTTTTGCTACATCAGTTTAGACATATTCCAAAGCATACAGGAGTTAATGGGAATTAATGGACCAACTTAATCCTTTTTATGTTATTATTGCTTTTTACATTGTATATTTATGTTTACAGAGGCCCAATATAAGCCTGAAGCAGCTGCACACTTATCTGAATAAGCAGATTATAAAAGAAAGTGTCATTTTGTTATGGGGTTGAACTATTCCCAGAAGAGAAGGATCGAGCTCTGCACCTGGGATTGTTAGGTATCAAGGAGTGCAGATACAGAACAATAAAAAAATCATCAGATTTTGGAGAATGCAGGGTAAGTCCAGCTTTTTCCATGCTTATTGAATATTTTATATGCTGTGCTGCTTAAAAGATAATTATCAGCACTGATTTGTGTGTTCTTATTCTGTTTTTCTGTAAGCATCAGGTTTGTGGCTGTTGCTCCATCTTGTTGCTATCTCCAATAAGGAGACAGCTGGAGAAATTCTCCAGGGTTTAGGAAGATTCTTCTCCCAAAAGTCTTTCAGGAAGAGGGCTTGCCTGGGGTGGCTTCATGCTGACAGCTCTTGCGGTGTTGTGTGTCTGGCTCCGAGGCTCTGGCCGAGGCTGGCATACCAGAGCCGCTATAGATAACTTCCTAACACTCTTTTGGGGAACCTTATTAAAACTGTCATGGCTTTCAGTTACATTTCTACTTGTTTTCAGGGGAATTTGTGAGGATTTAGCGGTGTTAAAGATCAGGTCACATCTGTGTAAGCATACTGACTTTATGCAAGTAGTTAACACATAGAGTGTCTAAAAATGACATGAGTGGAAGGCTATGTGAAAGTGCAAAGCATTTTACTTATTCATTTTGACTAGTATATACTGGAAAACTACCTGAGACAAAACACATTAGTCTATATAGCAGTTTTAAAGTGAAAACAATCTGCAAAAAACAGAGAATCCCCACAAATGCTTTACAAGGCAACCATCAGCCTGTGCTGTGCTTCCTTGTTTGCTCCTGCCAATGCCAAGGTGCTCAGTGCAAAAGTATTTCTGCCTCACAGGGACTGCTTTTGACCTCTTTGGCCATATTTACTGAGGAACTACTCTGCCTGCTGGAGAAGGGGAGGCTTTGTGTGGCTTTGATTGAGTGTTGCAGTCCAGGAAGAATGGCAGGGATTAGGGCTGTGGATGGGAGCTTCTGTTTACTCACCGATTCCCTGGCAATTCACAGCAACAAGGAAGCAAACATTGGAAAGGTTTGTGGTGCAGCAAGTTTTAGTGTTCAGTTCTTACCCAAACTAAAGTCAGCTACCAGCCTAGGCAGCGTTGACTTTTATAAACAAATTCTTACCTATGAAACCTCATCCATTAAGACTACACCCCCATGCCTTTCTGAGATTACAGGATACTAAACTGATGGAGAAGATCAACTATGATGGACAGTTGTTGGAATTTTTATTTTTAGTGGGATAAAATCTGATACTGTCAAGTTAGTCACTCGAAGATCTCCTTATCAGCGTCAAAGTTGGAATATCTTCTTGCTGTTGGTGTCAGGGAGTTTTTCTCACAAAATCCAGTTCTTCATGGTTCCTTACCTGCTGTGCAGCGGGTGCAGTGCCTAAAGGGAAGTATGTGTTTGGAGAGACTCTTGGCAAATGTCACCTGTTTCCAAATCGCACCATTCTTAGTCTTCAGATTATATTTCTCTTATTTGTATTTTGGATGAAGCATGACCAGGACAAGGAGTTTCCATGCTCCTGGTGCAAAATGTGGTGTTGGTGGGACAGGCCACCAACAGCCTTTTTATTGCCCCAGTACTCAGTAGTAACTGAGAGTAACCTTCATGCTGCTCAGCATTTGAACTTTGTACCCTATGAATAACTAAGTGATTTTTATCGGTGCGTGTTGTTTCCTAGGTTTAAAAAAAAAAAAAGTCAAACAAAAAAACCCCAACCGACTTGCATATAGCATTATACTCAGAAA